>NC_081407.1:497716990-497817840 GCF_030272615.1 Cryptomeria japonica | reverse complement strand
CATTTTGGAGGTTGTACGTCAAAAGCCTTGTGTTTGGAGCATAAAAATTAGTGTTTAGAGGCACAACAAGGTTTCAAGACACAAGTCCCAATTCCAAAGTCGGTAGCATCAAAACGCAATTTTGATGTACATCGTTCTCTTAGAAGCTCATTTCGAAGCTTGTGCATCAAAAGACCCAGTTTTGGAGCATCAAAATCAATATTTGGAGGCACAACAAGATTTCAAGATGTAAGCCCCGATTTTAGAGCTAGTAGCATCAAAATTCAATTTTGATGCACATTGTCCTCTTACAACCCTGTTTTAGAAATTGTGCCTCAAAAGCCTCAGTTTTGGAGCATCAAAATCGATGTTTGGAGGCACAAGAAGGTTTCAAGATGGAAGTCCTGATTCTCGAACAGATAGCGTCAAAATTTGATTTTGACGCATATGGTGCTCGTAGAACCTTGTTTTGGAGCTTATGGGTCAAAAGCTTCGGTTTCAAAGCATCAAAATTCGTGATTGGAGGCACAACAAGCTTTCAAGATGCAAGTCCTTATTCCAGAGCCTGTACTCTCAAAACGTGATTTTCATGCACATCATGCTCTTAGAACCTTCTTTCGGAGCGTGTGGCTCGAAAGCACTAGTTTCAGAACATCAAAATCAATGTTTAAAGGCACAACAAGGTTCTAACACACAAGTCCCGATTCTCAAGCTGATAGCGTCAAAACATGATTTTGACAAACATGGTGTTCTTAGAACCTCATTTCGGAGATTGTGCCTCAAAAGCCTCATTTTTTTAGCATAAAAATTAGTGTTTTAGAGGCACAACAAGGTTTCAAGACACAAGTCCCAATTCCAGAGTTGGTAGCGTCAAAACATAACTTTGATGTACATCGAACTCTTAGAACCTCATTTCAGAGCTTGTGCTTCGAAAGACCCAGCTTTGGAGCATCAAAATCAATGTTTAAAGGCACAACAAGGTTTGAAGGTGGAAGTCCTGATTCTACAGTCAATAGCGTCAATATTTGATTTTGTCGCACATCGTGCTCTTACAACCTCATTTTGAAGCTTGTGCCTCGAAAGCCCCGGTTTGGGAGCATCAAAAACAATGTTTTGACGCACAACAAGGTTTCAAGATGCAAGCCCCGATTCTAGAACCAGTAGCCTCGAAATTCAATTTGGATTGCACATTGTGCTTTTAGAACCCTATTTTAGAAATTGTGCCTCAAAAGCCCCAGTTTTGGAGCATCAAAATCGATATGTCGAGGCACAACATTGTGCTCTTAGAACCTTGTTTTGGAGCTTATGCCTAAAAATCTTCGGTTTCAAAGCATCAAAATTGGTGACTAGAGGCACAACAAGCTTTCAAGACGCAAGTCCCTATTACGTAGCCTGTAGTGTCAAAACGTAATTTTCATGCACATGGTGTTCTTAGAACCCCATTTCGGAGGTTGTGCCTCAAAAGCCTCATTTTTAGAGCATAAAAATTAGTGTTTGGAGGCACAACAAGGTTTCCAAACACAAGTCCCAATTCCAAAGTCTGTAGCGTCAAAATGCAATTTTGATGTACATCGTGCTCTTAGAACCTCATTTCGGAGGTTGTGCCTTGAAAGCCCTGATTTTGGAACATCAAAATCAATGTTTTGAAGCACAACAAGGTTTCAAGAAGCAAGTCCCTATTCCGGAGCCTGTACCGTCAAAATTCCATTTTGACACACATCATTCTCTTAGAAGCTCATTTCGGAGTTTGTGCCTCGAAAGACCCAGTTTTTGAGCATCAAAATCAATGAATGGAGGCACAACAAGGTTTCAAGAAGCAAGTCCCTATTCTGGACCCTATAGCCTTAGAATTCTATTTTGACACACATCATTCTCTTAGAAGCTCATTTTCAAGCTTGTGCCTCGAAAGCCCCGGTTTCGGAGCATCAGAATCAGTGTTTTGAGGCACAACAACGTTTCGAGATGCAAGGCCCGATTCTAGGCCAGGCACAACAAGGTTTCAAGAAGCAAGTCCCTATTCCTGAGCTTGTAGCGTCAAAATTCTATTTTGATGCACATCATTCTCTTAGAAGCTCATTTTGGAGCTTGTGCCTCGAAAGACCCAGTTTTGGAGCATCAAAATCAATGTCTGGAGCTACAACAAGGTTTCAAGATGCAAGTCCCGATTGTAGAGTCAATAGCGTGAAATTATGATTTGGCGCACATCGTGCTCTGTAGAACGTCATTTTGAAGCTTGAAACTCGAAAGCCCTAGTTTCAGAGCATCAAAATCAGTGTTTTGAGGCACAATAAGGTTTCAAGATGCAAGCCCCGATTCTAGAGCCAGTACCATCAAAATTCAATTTTGATGCACATTGTGCTCGTGCCTCAAAAGCCCCAGTTTTAGAGTATCAATATTTGATGTTTGTATGCACAACAAGGTTTGAAGATGCAAGTCCTGATTCTAGAGCTGGTTGCATCAAAATTATTTTGACGCACATTATGCTCTTAGAACCTTGTTTTGGAGCTTATGCCTCAAAATCTTCGGTTTGGAAGCATCAAAACTGGTATTTGGAGGAACAACAAGCTTTCAAAACACAAGTCCCTATTAGAGAATCTGTAGTGTCAAAATATGGTTTTCATACACATCGTGCTCTTAGAACCTCGTTTCAGAGCGTGTGGCTGGAAAGCTCCAGTTTCAAAACATCAAAATCAATGTTTAAAGGCACAACAAGGTTTCAAGACACAAGTCCCGATTGTCAAGCTAATAGCGTCAAAATCAATGTTTTGAGGCACAACAAGGTACCAAGAATTAAGTCCCTATTCCAGAGCTTGTAGCATCAAAATTCCATTTTGACGCACATGTTTGTCTTAGAAGCTCATCTTAGAGCTTTTGCCTCGAAACACCCAGGTTTGGAGCATCAAAATAGATGTTTGGAAGCACAACAAGGTTTTCAAGATGCAAGTCCCGATTCTAAAATGAATAGCATCAAAAACTTATTTTGGTGTACATCGTGCTCTTAGAACCTCATTCCGAAGCTTGTGCCTCAAAAGCCCCGGTTTCGGAGCATCAAAATCACTGTTTTGAGGCACAACAAGGTTTCAAGATGAAAACCCCGATTCTAGAGCCAGTACCATCAAAATTCAATTTTGATGCACATTGTGCTCTTAGAACCCTATTTTAAAAATTGTACCTCAAAAGCCCCAGATTTGATGCATCAAAATCGATGTTTGGAGGCACAACAATGTTTCAAGATGCAAGTCCTGATTCTAGAGCTGGTAGCATCAAAATTTGATTTTGACGCACATCGTGCTCTTAGAATCTTATTTTGGAGCTATGCTTCACAATCTTCAGTTTCAAAGCATCAAAATTGGTGTTTGGAGGCACAACAAGCTTTCAAGACACAAGTCCCTATTCTGGAGCCTGTAGTGTCTAAACGTGATTTTGATGCACATCGTGCTCTAAGAACCTCATTTCGGAGCGTGTGGCTCGAAAGCTCTAGTTTCAAAACATCAAAATCAATGTTTAAAGGCACAACAAGGTTTCAAGACACAAGTCCCGATTCTAAAGCTCATAGCTTCAAAACACAATTTTGACAAACATGGTGTTCTTAGAATCTAATTTCCAAGGTCGTGCCTCAAAATCCTCATTTTTGGAGCATAAAAATTAGTGTTGTGAGGCACAACAAGGTTTCAAGACACAAGTCCCAATTATAGAGTCGATGGCGTCAAAATGCAATTTTGATGTACATCGTGCTCTTAGAACCTCATTTCGGAGCTTGTTCCTTGAAAGCCCTGATTTTGGAACATCAAACTCAATGTTTTGGGGCAAAACAAGGTTTCAAGAAGCAAGTCCCTATTCCAAAGCCTATAGCGTCAAAATTCCATTTTGACTCACATGCTCTTCGAAACTCATGTCGGAGCTTATGCCTTGAAAGACCCAGTTTTGGAGCATCAAAATCAATGTTTGGAGGCACAACAAGGTTTCAACATGAAAGCCCCGATTCTAGATGTAGTAGCATCAAAATTCAATTTTGATGCACATTGTGCTCTTAGAACTCTGTTCTAGAAATTTTGCCTCAAAAGCCTCAATTTTGGAGCATCAAAATCTATGTTTCCAGGCACAACAAGGTTTTGAGATGCAAGTCCTGATTCTGGAGCCGGGTAGTGTCAAAATTTGATTTTGACACACATTGTGCTCTTAGAACCTTGTTTTGGAGCTTATGCCTTAAAATCTTTGGTTTCTAAGCATTAAAATTGGTGTTTGGAGGCACAACAAGCTTTCAAGATGCAAGCCCCTATTTCGGAGCTTGTAGTGTCAAAACGTGATTTTGATGCACATCGTGCTCTTAGAACCTTGTTTTCGGAGTGTGTGGCTCGAAAGCTCCAGTTTCAAAACATCAAAATCAATGTTTAAAGACACAACAAGGTTTCAAGACACAAGTGCGGATTCCCAAGCGGATAGCATCAAAACATGATTTTGACAAACATGGTGTTCTTAGAACCTCATTACGGAGGTCGTGCCTCAAAAGCCTCATTTTTGGAGCGTAAAAATTAGTGTTTGGAGGAACAAAAAGGTTTCAAGATACAAGTCCCAATTCCAGAGTCGGTAGCATCAAAACCCAATTTTGATGTACATCGTGCTCTTAGAACCTCATTTCGAAGCTTGTGCCTTGAAAGCCCTAATTTTGAAACATCAAAATCAATTTTTTGAGGCACAACAACGTTTCAAGAACTAAGTCCATATTATGGAGCCGTGTAGCGTCAAAATTCCATTTTGACGCACACCATTCTCTTAGAAGCTCATTTCGGAGATTGTGCCTCGAAAGACCCAGTTTTGGAGCATCAAAATCAGTGTTTGGAGGCACAACAAAGTTTCAAGATGCAAGTCCCGATTCTAGAGTCAATAGCGTCAAAATCTCATTTTGGCGCACATTGTGCTCTTAGAACCTCATTTCGAAGCTTGTGCCTCGAAATCCCCGGTTTCAGAGCATCAAAATTAGTTTTTTGAAGCACAACAATGTTTTAAGATTCAAGCCCCGATTCTAGACCCAATAGCATCAAAATTCAATTTTGATGCACATTGTGCTCTTAGAACCCTGTTTTAGAAATTGTGACTCAAAATTGCACATTGTGCTCTTAGAACCCTATTTTAGAAATTGTACCTCAAAAGCCACAGTTTTGGAGCATCAAAATCGATGTTTTGAGGCACAACAAGGTTTCAACACACAAGTCCCGATTCTCAAGCTGATAGTGTAAAAACATGATTTTGACAAACATGGTCTTCTTAAAACCTCATTTCGGAGGTTGTACCTCAAAAGCCATATTTTTTTAGAATAGAAATTAGTGTTTGGAGACACAACAAGGTTTTAAGACACAAATCAGAAATCCAAAGTCGGTAACGTTAAAACACAACTTTGATGTACATCGTTCTTTTAGAGCCTCATTTCGGAGCTTGTGCCTTGAAAGCCCTGATTTTGGAACATCAAAATCAATGTTTTGAGGCACAACAAGGTTTCAAGAAGCAAGTCCCTATTCTGGAGCCTGTAGCGTCAAAATTCCATTTTGACGCACATCATTCTGTTAAAAGCTCATTTCGGAGCTTGTGCCTCAAAAGACCCAATTTTGGAGCATCAAAATCAATTTTTGGAGGCACAACAAGGTTTGAAGATGCAAGTCCCCATTCTAGAGTCAAAAGCGTCAAAATTTGATTTTGGCGCACATAGTGTTCTTAAAACCTCATTTCGAAGCTTGTGCCTCAAAAGCCCCAGTTTCGGAGCATCAAAATCAATGTTTTGAGGCACAACAAGGTTTCAAGACACAACTCCCGATTCTCAAGCTGATAGCGTCAAAACACGATTCCAAAGTCGGTAGTGTTAAAACGCAATGTTTATCTACATCATGCTCTTAGAACCTCATTTTGGAGCTTGTGCCTTGAAAGCCCTGATTTTGCAACAACAAAATCAATGTTTTGAGGCACACCAAGGTTTCAAGAAGTAAGTCCCTATTCCGGAGCCTGTAGGATCAAAATTCCATTTTGACGCACATCATTCTCTTAGAAGCTCATTTAGGAGGTTGTGCCTTGAAAGACCCAGTTTTGGAGCATCAAAATCAATGTTTGGAGGCACAACAAGGTTTCAAGATGCAAGTCCCGATTCTCAAGTTGATAGCGTCAAAACACTATTTTGAAAAACATGGTGTTCTTAGAACCCCATTTCGGAGGTTATACCTCAAAAGCCTTGTGTTTGGAGGCACAACAAGGTTTCAAGACACAAGTCCCTATTCCAAAGTCGGTAGCGTAAAAAATGCAATTTTGATGTACATCGTGCTCTTAGAACCATCAATGTTTTTAGGCACAAGGTTTAAAGAAGCAATTTCCGAGCTTGTGCCTTGAAAGCCCTGATTTTGAAACATAAACATCAATGTTTTTAGGCACAAGGTTTAAAGAAGCAAGTCCCTATTCCAGAGCCTGTAGCATCAAAATTCTATTTTGACGCACATCATTCTTTTAGAAGCTCATTTTGGAGCTTGTGCTTCGAAAGACCCAGTTTTGGTGCATCAAAATCAATGTTTGGAGGCACAACAAGGTTTCAAGATGCAAGTCCCGATTCTATAGTCAGTAGCGTCAAAATCTGATTTTGGCACACATCGTGCTCTTAGAACCTCGTTTCGAAACTTGCGCCTCGAAAGTCTCGATTTCGAAGCATCAAAATCAATGTTTTGAGGCACAACAAGGTTTAAAAATGCAAGCCCTGATTCTAGAGCCAGTAGCATCAAAATTCAATTTTGATGCATATTGTGCTCTTAGAACCCTATTTTAGAAATTGTGCCTCAACAGCCGCAGATTTGGAGCATCAAAATTAATGTTTGGAGGCACAACAAGGGTTCAAGATGCAAGTCCTGATTCTGACGCTATCAGCTTGAGAATCGGGACTTGTGTCTTGAAACCTTGTTAAGCCTTTAAACATTGATTTTGATGTTTTGAAATTGGAGCTTTTGAGCCACACGCTCTGAAATGAGGTTCTCAGAGCATGATGTGCATCAAAATCAAGTTTTGACACTACAAGCTCCGGAATAGGGACTTGCCTCTTTAAAGCTTGTTATGCCTCCAAACAAGAATTTTGATGCTTCGAAACCGAAGATTTTGAGGCATAAGCTCCAAAAAAAAATTCTAAGAGCACGAAGTGCATCACAATCAAATTTTGATGCTACCGGCTCTAGAATCAGGACTTGCATCTTGAAACCTTGTTGTGCCTCCAAATATCAATTTTGATGCTCCAAAACTGTTGATTTTCAGGCACAATTTCTAAAACAGGGTTCTAACAGCATAGTGTGCATCAAAATTGACTTTAGGATCGGCACTTGCATCTTGAAACCTTGTTGTGCCTCCTAAGATTGATTTTGATGCTCCAAAACTGGGTCTTTCGAGGCACAAAGTGCGAAATGAGCTTCTAAGAGAATGATGTGCGTTAAAATGAAATTTTGATGCTACAGGATCCGGAATAGGGACTTGCTTCTTGAAACCTTGTTGTGCCCCAAAACATTGATTTTTATGTTCCAAAATAAGCGCTTTTGAGGCACAAGCTCTGAAATGAGGTTCTAAGAGCACGATGTACATCAAAATTACATTTTGATGCTACCGACTCTAGAATTGGGACTTGTGTCTTCAAACCTTGTTGTGCCTCGAAACACTGATTTTTATGCTCCAAAAATGAGGATTTTGAGGCACGACCTTTGAAATGAGGTTCTAAGAACACCATGTTTGTCAAAATCTTGTTTTGATGCTATCAACTTAAGTATCTGGACTTGTGTCATGAAACTTTGTTGTGCCTTTAAACATTGATTTTTATGTTTTGCAACTTGTGCTTTTGAGCCACACGCTCCGAAATGAGGTTCTAAGAGCACAATGTGCATCAAAATCACGTTTTGACACTAAAAGCTTTGGAATAGGGACTTGCATCTTGAAAGCTTGTTGTGCCTCCAAACACCAATTTTGATGCTTCGAAATGGAAAATTTTGAGGCATAGCTCCAAAATAAGGTTCTAAGAGCACGATGTGCGTCAAAATCAAATTTTGACGCTACCAGCTCCAGAATCAGGACTTACATTTTGATGCTCTGAAACTGGGGCTTTCGAGGCACAAGCTTTGAAATCAGGTTATAAGAGCACGATGTGCGACAAAATCAAATTTTGACGCTGTTGATTCTAGAATTTGCACTTGCATCTTGAAACCTTGTTGTGCCTCAAAACATTGATTTTGATGTTTCAAAATTAGGACTTTCAAGGCACAAGCTCTAAAATGAGGTTCTAAAAGAATGATGTACATCAAAATTGGGTTTTGATGCTACCGACTCTAGAATTGGGACTTGTGTCTTGAAACCTTGTTGTGCCTCCAAAGACTAATTTTTATGCTAAAAAAATGAGGTTTTTAAGGTACAACCTCCGAAATGATGTTCTAAGAACACCATGTTTTTCAAAATTGTGTTTTGACGCTATCAACTTCAGAATCGGGACTTGTGTCTTGAAACGTTGTTGTGCCTTTAAACATTGATTTTGATGTTTTGAAACTAGAGCTTTCGAGCGACACTCTCCGAATTGAGGTTCTAAGAATGTGCATGAAAATCAAGTTTTGACACTATTGGCTCCGGAATAGGTACTTGCATCTTGAAAGCTTGTTGTGCCTCCAAACACCAATTTTGATGCTTCGAAACCAAAGATTTTGAGGTATAAGCTCCAAAACAAGGTTCTAAGAGCATGATTTGCGTCAAAATCAAATTTTGACGCTACCAGCTCCAGAATCAGGACTTGCATTTTGAAACCTTGTTGTGCCTCCAAACATCAATTTTGATGCTCCAAAACTGGGGCTTTTGAGGCACAATATCTAAAATAGGGTACTAAGAGCACAATGTGCATCAAAATTGAATTTTGATACTACTGGCTCTAGAATCGGGGCTTGTATCTTGAAACCTTGTTGTGCCTAAAAACACTAATTTTGATGCTCTGAAACCAGGGCTTTCGAGGGACATGCTTCGAAATGAGGTTCTAAGAGCACGATGTGCGTCAAAATCAGATTTTCATGCTATTGACTCCAGAATCCGTACTTGCATCCTGAAACCTTGTTGTGCCTCCAAACATCGATTTTGATGCTCCAAAACTACGGCATTTGAGGCGCAATTTCTAAAACAGTGTTCTAAGAGCACAATTTTCATCAAAATTGAATTTTGACGCTACTGGTTCTAGAATCGGGGCTTGCATCTTGAAACCTTGTTGTGCCTCCAAACATTGATTTTGATGCTCAAAAACTGGGTCTTTCGAGGCACAAGCTCCGAAATGACCTTCTAAGAGAATGATGTGCATCAAAATAGAATTTCAACGCTACAGGCTCTGGAATAGGGACTTGCTTCTTGAAACCTTGTTGTGCCTCAAATAATTGATTTTGATGTTCCAAAATCAGGGCTTTCAAGACACAAGCTCCAAAATGATGTTCTAAGAGCACGATGTACATCAAAATTGTGTTTAGACGCTACCGACTCTGGAATTGGGACTTGTGTCTTGAAACCTTGTTGTGCTTCTAAACACTAATTTTTATGCTCCAAAAATGATGATTTTAAGGTACGACCTCTGAAATATGGTTCTAAGAACACTATGTTGGTCAAAATTGTGTTTGGACGCAATCAGCTCAAGAATCGAGACTTGTGTCTTGAAACTTTGTTGTACCTTTAAACAATGACTTTGATATTTTTAAAACTGGAGCTTTCAAGCCACACGCTCTGAAACGAGGTTCTAAGAGCACGATGTGCATCAAAATCACGTTTTGACACTACAGGCTCTGGAATAGGGGCTTGCGTCTTGAAAGCTTGTTGTGTCTCCAAACACCAATTTTGACGCTCTGAAAACAAAGATTTTGAGGCATAAGCTCCAAAACAAGGTTCTAAAAGCACGATGTGCGCCAAAATCAGATTTTGATGCTATTCACTGTATAATTGGGACTAACATCTTGAAAACTTGTTGTGCCTCCAAACATTGATTTTGATGCTCCAAAACTGGGTCTTTCAAGGCATAAGCTCCGAAATGATCTTCAAAGAGAATGATGTGAGTCAAAATGGAATTTTGACGCTATTGGCTTTGGAATAGGGTCTTGCTTCTTGAAACCTTGTTTTGCCCCAAAACATTGATTTTAATGATCCAAAATCAGGGCTTTCAAGGCACAAGCTCCGAAATGAGGTTCCAAGAGCACGATGTGCATCAAAATCACATTTAGACACTACAAGCTCCAGAATAGGGACTTGCATCTTGAAAGCTTGTTGTGCCTCCAAACACCAATTTTGATGCTTCGAAACCGAAGATTGTGAAGCATAGCTCCAAAATAAGATTCTAAGAGCACAATGTGCGTCAAAATCAAATTTTGATGCTACCAGCTCCAGAATCAGGACTTGCATCTTGAAACATTGTTGTGCCTCCAAACATCAATTTTGATGCATCAAATCTGGGGCTTTTGAGGTACAATTTCTAAAACAGGGTTCTAAGAGCACAATGTGCATCAAAATTGAATTTTGATGGTACTGGCTCTAGAATCGGGGTTTTCATCTTGAAACCTTGTTGTGCCTCAAAACAGTGATTTTGATGCTCTGAAACCAGGGCTTTTGATGCACAAGCTTTGAAATGAGGTTCTAAGAGCACGATGTGCACCAAAATAAGTTTTTGATGCTATTGACTTTAGAATCGGGACTTGCATCTTGAAACCTTGTTGTGCTTCCAAACATTGATTTTGATGCTCCAAACTTGGGTCTTTCGAGGCAAAAGCTCTAAGATGAGCTTCTAAGACAAATATGTGCGTCAAAATAGAATTTTGATGCTACAGGCTTTGGAATAGGGACTTGATTCTTGGAACCTTGTTGTGCCTCAAAACATTGATTTTGACGCTATCATCTTGAGAATCGGGACTTGTGTCTTGAAACCTTGTTCTGCCTTTAAAAATTGATTTTGATGTTTTGAAACTGAAGCTTTCCCGCCACACTCTCCGAAACGAGGTTCTAAGAGCACGATGTGTATGAAAACCACATTTTGAAACTGCAGATTCTGGAATAGGGACTTGTATCTTGAAAGCTTGTTGTTCCTCCAAATACCAGTTTTGATGTTCCAAAATCAGGGCTTTCAAGCCATAAGCTCCGAAATGAGGTTGTAAGAGCACAATGTACATCAAAATTGCATTTTAACGCTACCGATACTGGAATTGGAACTTGTGTCTTGAAACCTTGTTGTGACTCCAAACACTAATTTTTATGCTCCAAAAACAAGGCTTTTGAGGCAAGACCTCCGAAATGAGGTTCTAAGAGTGTATCAAATTCACGTTTTGACACTACAGGCTCTGGAATAGGGACTTGCATCTTGAAAGCTTGTTGTGAATCCACATTCCAATTTTGATGCTTCCTGCTCCAAAATCAGGACTTGCATCTTGAAACCTTGTTGTGCCTCCAAACATCGATTTTAATGCTCCAAAATTGGGGCTTTTGAGGCTCAATTTCTAAAACAAGGTTCTAAGAACACCATGTTTGTCAAAATCGTGTTTTGACACTAGAATTGTGCATCAAAATTGTATTTTAATGCTATTGGCTCTAGAATCGACGCTTCCATCTTGAAACCTTGTTGTGGCTCAAAACATTGATTTTGATGCTCCAAAACCAGGCCTTCCGAGGCACAAGCTTCGAAATTTGCCAAAATCAGATTTTGACGCAAGTCCCTATTTCGGAGTCTGTAGTGTCAAAATGTGATTTTGATGCGCATCGTGCTCTTAGAACCTCATTTCGGAGCGTGTGGCTCGAAAGCTCTAGTTTCAAAACATCAAAATCAATGTTTAAAAGCACAACAAGTATTCAAGACACAAGTCCCAACTTTCAATCTGATAGCGTCAAAACACAATTTTTACAAACATGGTGTTCTTAGAACCCCATTTCGGAGGTTGTGCCACAAAAGATTCATTATTGGAGCATAAAAATTAATGTTTGGAGGCACAACAAGGTTTCAAGACACAAGTCCCAATTCCAGATTCGGTAGCGTCAAAACACAATTTTGATGTACACTGTGCTCTTAGAACCTCATTTTGGAGCTTGTGCCTTGAAAGCCCTGATTTTGGAACATAAAAATCAATGTTTTGAGGCACGACAAGGTTTTAGGAAGCAAGTCCCTATTCTTAGAGCCTGTAGCGTCAATATTCCATTTTAATGCACATCATTCTCTTAGAAGCTCATTTCGGAGCTTATGCCTCAAAAGACCCAGTTTTGGAGCATCAAAATCAATGTTTGGACGCAAACAAGGTTTCAAGAGACAAGTCCTGATTCTAGAGTCAATAGCGTCAAAATCTAATTTTGGCGCACATCATGCTTTTAGAACCTCATTTCGAAGCTTGTGCCTCAACAACCCCAGGTTTGGAGCATTAAAATCGATGTTTGGAGGCACAACAAGGTTTCAAGATGCAAGTCCTGATTATGGAGCTCGTAGAGTCAAAATTTGATTTTAACGCACATCGTGCTCTTAGAACCTTATTTTGGAGCTTATTCCTCCAAATCTTCGGTTTTGAATCATCAAAATTAGTGTTTGGAGGCACAACAAGCTTTCAAGATGCAAATGATTTTGATGCACATCGTGCTCTTAAAAGCTCGTTTCGGAGCATGTGGCATAAAAGCTCTAGTTTTAAAACATCAAAATCAATGTTCAAAGGCACAACAAGGTTTCAAGACACAAGTCCCGATTCTCAAGCTAATATTGTCAAAACACGATTATGGCAAACATGGTGTTCTTAGAACCTCATTTCAGAGGTTGTGCCTCAAAAGCCTCATTTTTGCAGCACAAAAATTAGTGTTTGGAGGTAGAACAAGGTTTCAAGATGCAAGTCCCAATTCCAGAGTCGGTAGTGTCAAAATGCAATTTTGATGTACATCGTGCTCTTAGAACCTCATTTTAGAGCTTGTACCTTGAAAGCCCTGATTTGGGAACATCAAAATCAATGTTTTGAAGCACAACAAGGTTTCAAGAAGCAAGTCCCTATTCCGGAGCCTGTAGCGTCAAAATTTCATTTCGACGCACATCATTCTCTTAGAAGCTCATTTCGGAGCTTGTGCCTCAAAAGACCTAGTTTTCGAGCATCAAAATCAATCTCTGGAGGCACAACAAGGTTTCAAGATGCAAGTGCCGATTGTAGAGTCAATATCATCAAAATCTGATTTTGGCACACATCGTGGTCTTAGAACCTCGTTTCGAAACTTGTGCCTCAAAAGCCATAGTTTCAGAGCATCAAAATCAGTGTTTTGAGGCACAACAAGGTTTCAAGATGCAAGCCCCGATTCTAGAGCCAAAAGCATCAAAATTCAATATTGATGCACATTGTGCTCTTAAAACCCTATTTTAGAAATTGTGCTTCAAAAGCCCCAATTTTGATGTACATCGTGCTCTTAGAACCTCATTTCGCAGCTTGTGTGTTGAAAGCCCTGATTTTAGAACATCAAAATCGATGTTTTGAGGCACAACAAGGTTTCAAAAGTCCCAATTCTCAAGTTGATAGCGTCAAAACACTATTTTGAAAATATGGTGTTCTTAGAACATACATCGTGCTCTTAGAAACTCATTTCAGAGCTTGTGCCTTGAAAGCCCTGATTTTGGAACATCAAAATCGATGTTTTGAGGCACAACAAGGTTTCAAGAAGCAAGTCCCTATTCCAGAGCCTGTAGCGTCAAAATTCCATTTGGACATACATTCTCTTAGAAGTTCATTTCAGAGCTTGTGCCTCTAAAGACCCAGTTTTGGAGCATCAAAATCAATGTTTGGAGGCACAACAAGGTTTCAAGATGCAAGTCCTGATTCTCAAGCTGATAGCGTCAAAACACTATTTTGAAAAATATTTCTTAGAACATACATCGTGCTCTTAGAACCTCATTTCGGAGCTTTTGCCTTGAAAGCCCTGATTTTGGAACATCAAAATCAATGTTTTCAGGCACAACAAGGTTTCAAGAAGCAAGTTCCTATTTCGGAGCCTGTAACGTCAAAATTCAATTTTGATGCACATCATTCTCTTAGAAGCTCATTTTGGAGCTTCTGCCTCGAAAGACCTAGTTTTTGGAGCATCAAAATCACTGTTTGGAGGCAAAAAGAAGTTTCAAGATGCAAGTCTCGATTCTAGAGTCAATAACGTCAAAGTTCGATTTTGGTGCACATCGTGCTCTTAGAACCTCATTTCGAAGCTTGTGCCTTGAAAGCCCCGGTTTCAGAGCATCAAAATGAGTGTTTTCAGGCACAACAAGGTTTTAAGATGCAATCCCCGATTCTAGAGCCAGTAGTATCAAAATTCAATTTTGATGCACAATGTGCTCTTCAAACCCTGTTTTAGAGATTGTGCCTCAAAAGCATCAGTTTTGGAACATCAAAATCGATGTTTCGAGGCACAACAAGAATTCAAGAGAAAAGTACTGATTCTATAGTCGATAGCATCAAAATTTGATTTTGACGCACATCATGCTCTTAGAACCTTGTTTCGGAGCTTATGCCTCAAAATCTTTGGTTTCGATGAAAAAAAATTAGTGGCTGGAGGCACAACAAGCTTTAAAGATGCAAGTCCCTGTTCTGGAGCCTGTAGTTACGAAACGTGATTTTGATGTACATCGTGCTCTTAGAATGTCTTTTCGGAGCGTGAGCCTTGAAAGCTCTAGTTTCCAAACATCAAAATCAATGTTTAAAGGCACAACAAGGTTTCAAGACACAACTCCCGATTCTCAACCTGATAGCATCAAAACATGATTTTGACCAACATGGTGTTCTTGGAACCCCATTTCGAAGGTTGTGCCTCAAAAGGCTCATTTTTGGAGGATAAAAATTAGTGTTTGGAGGCACAACAAGGTTTCAAAACAAAAGTCCCAATTCCAGTGTTGGTAGTGTCAAAATGCTATTTTGATGTACATCATGCTCTTAGAACCTCATTTTGGAGCTTGTGCCTTGAAAGCCCTGATTTTGCAACATCAAAATCAATGTTTTGAGGCACACCAAGGTTTCAAGAAGTAAGTCGCTATTCCGCAGCCTATAGCATCAAAATTCCATTTTGTACGCACATCATTCTCTTAGAAGCTCATTTCGGAGGTTGTGTCTTTAAAGACCCAATTTTGGAGCATCAAAATCAATGTTTGGAGGCACAACAAGGTTTCAAGATGCAAATCCCGATTCTCAAGTTGATAGCGTTAAAACACTATTTTGAAAAACATGGTGTTCTTAGAACCCCATTTCGGAGGTTGTACCTCAAAAGCCTTGTGTTTGGAGCATAAAAATTAGTGTTTGGAGGCACAACAAGGTTTCAAGACACAAGTCCCAATTCCAAAGTCGATAGCGTCAAAACGTAATTTTGATGTACATCGTGCTCTTAGAACCTCATTTCTGAGCTTGTGCCTTGAAAGTCCTGATTTTGGAACATCAAAATCAATGTTTTGAGGCACAACAAGGTTTAAAGAAGCAAGTCCCTATTCCGGAGCCTGTAGCGTCAAAATTCGATTTTGACGCACATCATTCTCTTAGAAGCTCATTTCGGAGCTTGTGCCTCGAAAGACCCAGTTTTGGAGCATCAAAATCAATGTTTGGAGGCAAAACAAGCTTTCAAGATGCAAGTCAATAGCTTCAAAATCTGATTTTGGCACACATCGTGCTCTTAGAACCTCATTTCGAAGCTTGTGCCTCGAAAGTCTCGATTTCGATCAAAATCAATGTTTTGAGGCACAACAAGGTTTCAAAATGCAAGCCCTGATTCTAGAGCCAGTAGCATCAAAATTCAATTTTGATGCACATTGTGCTCTTAGAACCCTGTTTTAGAAATTGTGCCTCAACAGCCGCAGATTTGGAGCATCAAAATCGATGTTTGGAGGCACAACAAGGGTTCAAGATGCAAGTCCTGATTCTGAAGCCGTTAGAGTCAATTTTTTGATTTTGACACGCATCTTGCTCTTAGAACCTTGTTTCGGAGCTTATGGCTCAAAATCTTTGGTTTTGAATCATCAAAATTGGTGTTTGGAGGCAAAACAAGTTTTCAAAATGCAAGTCCCTATTCAAGAGCATGTAGTGTCAAAACACGATTTTGATGAAAAACGTGCTCTTAGAACCTCGTTTCGGAGCGTGTGGCTCAAAAGCTCCAGTTTGAAGACATCAAAATCAATGTTTAAAGGCACAACAAGGTTTCACGAGAAAAGTCTCTCTTCTCAAGCTGACGGCATCAAAACACGATATGGAAAAACATGGTGTTCTTAGAACCTCATTTTGGAGGTTGTGCCTCAAAACCCTTGTTTTTGGAGCATAAAAATTAGCGTTTGGAGGCACAACAAGGTTTTAAGACACAAGTCCCAATTTCAGAGTTGGTAGCGTCAAAACACAATTTTTATGTTTGGAGGTACATCGTGCTCTTAGAACCTCATTTCGGAGCTTGTGCCTTGAAATCCCTGATTTTGGATCATCAAAATCAATGTTAAGGTTTCAAGAAGCAAGTCCCTATTCCGGAGCCTGTAGCGTCAAAATTCAATTTTGACGCACATCATTCTCTTAGAAGCTCATTTCGGAGCTTGTGCCTTGAAAGACACAGTTTGGAGCATCAAAAACAATGTTTGGAGGCACAACAAGGTTTCAAGATGCAAGCCCTGATTCTTGAGCGGGTAGCGTCAAAATTTGATTTTGACACACATTGTGCTCTTAGAACCTTGTTTTGGAGCTCATCCCACAAAATCTTTGGTTTCGAAGCATCAAAATTAGTGTTTCGAGGCACAACAAGCTTTCAAGACATAAGTCCCTATTCCGGAGCCTATAGTGTCAAAACGTGATTTTGATGCACATCGGGCTCTTAGAATGTCGTTTCGGTGCGTGTGGCTCGAAAGCTGTAGTTTTAGAATATCAAAATCAATGTTTAAAAGCAGAACAAGCTTTAAACACACAAGTTCCGATTCTCAAGTTGATAGCATCAAAACACGATTTTGACAAACACGGTGGTCTTAGAACCCCATTGCGGAGCTTGTACCTCAAAAGTCTCATTTTTTGAGCATCAAAATTAGTGTTTGGAGACACAACAAGGTTTTAAGACACAAGTCCCAATTCCAGAGTCGGTAGCATCAAAACACAACTTTAATGTACATCGTTCTCTTAGAACCTCATTTCGGAGGCTGTGCTTTGAAAGCCCTGATTTTTGGAACATCAAAATCAATGTTTTGAGGCACAACAAGTTTTCAAGAAGAAAGTCCCTATTCCTGAGCCTGTAGCATCAAAATTCCATTTTAACGCACATCATTCTCTTAGAACGTCGTTTCGGTGCGTGTAGCTCGGAAGCTCCAGTTTCAAAACATCAAAATCAATATTTAAAGGCACAACAAGGTTTCAAGACACAAGTCCTGATTCTCAAGCTGATAGCGTCAAAACACGATTTTGACAAACATGGTGTTCTTAGAACCTCATTTTGGAGTTTGTGCCTCAAAAGCCTCATTTTTGGAGCATAAAAATTAGTGTTTGGAGGCACAACAAGGTTTTAAGACACAAGTCCCAATTCCAGAGTCAGTAGCGTCAAAACACAATTTTTATGTACATCGTGCTCTTACAACCTCATTTCGGAACTTGTGGCTTGAAAGCCATGATTTTGGATCATCAAAATCAATGTTTTGAGGCACAACAAGGTTTCAAGAAGCAAGTCTCTATTTCGGAGCCTATAGTGTCAAAATTCCATTTTGACGCACATCATTGTCTTAGAATCTCATTTCGAAGCTTGTGCCTCGAAAGACCCTGTTTTGGAGCATCAAAATCAATGTTTGGATGCATAACAAGGTTTCAAGATGCAAGTCTCGATTCTAGAGTCAATAGCATCAAAATTTGATTTTTGGTGCACACCGTGCTCTTAGAACCTCATTTCAAAGCTTGTGCCTCGAGAGCCCCGATTTCAGAGCATCAAAATTAGTGTTTTGAGGCACAACAAGGTTTCAAGATGCAAGCCTTGATTCTAGAGCCAGTAGCATCAAAAATTAATTTTGATGCACGTTGTACTCTTAGAACCCTATTTAAGAAATTGTGCCTCAAAAGCCCCAGTTTTGGAGCATCAAAATCGATGTTTGGAGGCACAACAAGGTTTCAAGATGCAAGTCCTGATTCTAGAGCCGGTAGTGTCAGAATTTAATTCTGACGCACATCGTGCTCTTAGAACCTCGTTTTGGAGCTTATGCCACAAAATTTTTGGTTTCGAATCATCAAAATTGGTGTTTGGAGGCACAACAAGCTTTCAAGACGCAAGTCCCTATTCCAGAACCTGTAGTGTCAAAACATGATTTTTATGCACATCGTGCTCTTAGAACCTCATTTCGGAGTGTGTGCCTCGAAAGCTCCAGTTTCCAAACATCAAAAGCAATGTTTAAAGGCACAACAAGGTTTCAAGACACAAGTCCTGATTCTCAACCTGATAGCGACAAAACACGATTTATACAAACATGGTTTTCTTAGAACCTCATTTCGGAGGTTGTGCCTCCAAAGCATCATTTTGGAGCATAAAAATTAGTGTCTTAGAACCTATCTTTGGAGCTTATGCCTCAAAATCTTCAGTTTCAAAGCACCAAAATTTGTTTTTGGAGGCACAACAAGCTTTCAAGACGCAAGTCCCTATTCCGGAGCCCGTAGTGTCAAAACGTGATTTTGTTGCACATCGTGCTCTTAGAACCTTGTGTCGAAGCGTGTGGCTCGAAATCTCCAGTTTCAAAACATCAAAATCAATGTTTAAAGGCATAACACTTTTCACGACAAAAGTCCCAATTCTGAAGCTTATGGCATCAAAACACGATTTTGACAAACATGGTGTTCTTAGAACCTCATTTTGGAGGTTGTGCCTCAAAAGCCTCATTTTTGGAGCATAAAAATTAGTGTTTGCAGGCACAACAAGATTTCAAGACACAAGTCCCAATTCCAAAGTTGGTAGCGCCAAAACGCAATTTTGATGTACATCGTGCTCTTAGAACCTCATTTCGGAGCTTGTGCCTTGAAAGCCCTGATTTGGGAACTTCAAAATAAATGTTTCAAGGCACAACAAGGTTTCAAGAAGCAAGTCCCTATTCTAGAACCTTTAGCGTCAAAATTCCATTTTGAGGCACATCATTCTCTTAGAAGCTCATTTCGGAGCTTGTGCCTCGAAAGATCCAATTTTCAAGCATCAAAATCAATGTTTGGAGGCACAACAAGGTTTCGAGATGCAAGTCCCGATTCTAGAGTCAATAGCATCAAAAATTGATTTTGGTGCACATCGTGCTCTTAGAACCTCATTTTGAAGCTTGTGCCTCAAAAGCCCTTGTTTCGAAGCACTAAAATCAGTGTTTTGAGGCACAACAAGTTTTCAAGATGCAACCCCCGATTCTAGAGCTAGTAGCATCAAATTTCAATTTTGCTGCATATTGTGCTCTTAAAACCCTGTTTTAGAAATTGTATCTCAAAAGCCCCTATTTTGGAGCATCAAAATAGATGTTTGTAGGCACAACAAGGTTTCAAAATGCAGCTCTTCATTCTGGATCCAGTAGCGTCAGAATTTGATTTTGACGCACATCGTGGTCTTAGAACCTATTTTTGGAGCTTATCTCTCAAAACGTGATTTTGATGCACACCGTGCTTTTAGAACCTAATTTCAGAGCATGTGGCTCGAGAGCTTGTGCCATGAAAGCCCTTATTTTGGAAAATCAAAATCAATGTTTTGAGGCACAACAAGGTTTCAAGAAGCAAGCCCCAATTCCAGAGTCAGTAGGATTAAAACACAATTTTGATGTACGTCGTGCTCTTAGAACCTTGTTTTGGAGTTTATGCCTCAAAATCTTCGGTTTCGAAGCATCAAAATTGGTGTTATGAGGCACAACAAGCTTTCAAGACGCAAGTCCCTATTATGGAGCATGTAGTGTCAAAACATGATTTTGATGCACAACGTGCTCTTAGAACCTCATTTCGGAGTGTGTGGCTCAAAAGCTCTAGTTTCAAAACATCAAAATCAATGTTTAAACTTTCACAAAAAAAGCCTCGATTCTCAAGCTGATGGCGTCAAAACACGATATGAACAAACATGGTGTTCTTAGAACCTCATTTCGGAGCCTGTGCTTTGAAAGCCCTGATTTTGAAACATCAAAATCAAAGTTTTGAGGCACAACAAGGTTTCAAGAAGCAAGTCCCTATTCCAGAGCCTGTAGCGTCAAAATTCCATTTTCACGGACATCATTCTCTTAGAAGCTCATTTCGGAGCTTGTGCCTCGAAAGACCCAATTTTGGAGCATCAAAATAACTGTTTGGAGGCACAACAAGGTTTCAAGATGCAAGACCCGATTCTAGAGTCAATAGCGTCAAAATCTGATTTTGGCGCACACTGTGCTCTTAGAACCTCATTTTGAAGCTTGTGCCTCGAAAGCCCCAGTTTCGGAGCATCAAAATCAGTTTTTTTGAGGCACAGCAAGGTTTCAAGATGCAAGCCCCGATTCTAGAGCCAGTAGCATCAGAATTCAATTTTGATGCACATTGTTCTCTTAGAACCGTGTTTTAGAAATTGTGCTTCATAAGCCCCAGGAGCATCAAAATCGATGTTTAGAGGCACAACAAGGTTTCAAGATGCAAGTCGTGATTCTGGTAGCATCAAATTGTGCTCTTAGAACCTTGTTTTGGAGCTTATGCTTGAAAATCTTCGGTTTCGAAGCATCAAAATTGGTGTTTGGAGGCACAAAAAGCTTTCAAGACGCAAGTCCCTATTCCGGAGCCTGTAGTGTCAAAACGTGATTTTGATGCACATCGTGCTCTTAGAACCTCGTTTTGTGTGGCTCGAAAGCTCTAGTTTCAAAATTTTCAAAATCAATGTTTCAAGGCACAACAAGGTTTCAAGACACAAGTCTCGATTCTCAAGCTGATTGCAAGTCCCGATTCTAGAGTCAATAGCGTCTAAATCTGATTTTGGCGCACATCATGCTCTTAGAACCTCATTTCGAAGCTTGTAGCATCAATAAGGTTTCAAGATGCAAGCCGCAATTTTAGAGCCTGTAGCATCAAAATTCAATTGTGATGCACATTGTCCTCTTACAACCCTGGTTTAGAAATTGTGCCTCAAAAGCCTCAATTTTGGAGTATCAAAATCGATGTTTGGAAGCACAACAAGGTTTCAAGATGGAAGTCCTGATTCGCAAACCGATAGCATCAAAATTTGATTTTGACGCATATCGTGCTCTTAGAACCTTGTTTTGGAGCTTATGGGTCAAAATCTTCGGTTTCAAAGCATCAAAATTGGTGATTGGAGGCACAACAAGCTTTCAAGATGCAAGTCCCTATTCCGGAGCCTGTACTGTCAAAACGTGATTTTCATGTACATCGTGCTCTTCGAACCTTCTTTCAGAGTGTGTGGCTCGAAAGCACTAGTTTCAGAACATCAAAATCAATGTTTAAAGGCACAATAAGGTTCTAACACACAAGTCCGGATTCTCAAGCTGATAGCGGCAAAACATGATTGTGACAAACATGGTGTTCTTAGAACCTAATTTTGGAGGTTGTGCCTCAAAAGCCTCATTTTTTGAGCATAAAAATTAGTGTTTAGAGGCACAACAAGGTTTCAAGACACAAGTGCCAATTCCAGAGTTGGTAGCGTCAAAACACAACTTTGATGTACATCAAACTCTTAGAACCTCATTTCAGAGCTTGTGATTCGAAAGACCCAGCTTTGGAGCATCAAAATCAATGTTTAAAGGCACAATAAGGTTTGAAGATGGAAGTCCCAATTCTATAGTCAATAGCGTCAATATTTGATTTTGTCCCATATCGTGCTCTTACAACCTCATTTTGAAGCTTGTGCCTTAAAAGCCCCGGTTTGGGAGCATCAAAAACAATTTTTTGAGGCACAACAAGGTTTCAAGATGCAAGCCCCGATTCTAGAACCAGTAGCCTCGAAATTCAATTTGGATTGCACATTTTGCTTTTAGAACCCTATTTTAGAAATTGTGCCTCAAAAGCCCCAGTTTTAGAGCATCAAAATCGATATGTTGAGGCACAACATTATGCTTTTAGAACCTTGTTTTGGAGCTTATGCTTAAAAATCTTCGGTTTCGAAGCATCAAAATTGGTGACTAGAGGCACAACGAGCTTTCAAGACGCAAGTCCCTATTACAGAGCCTGTAGTGTCAAAATGTGATTTTGATGCACATGGTGTTCTTAGAACCCCATTTTGGAGGTTGTGCCTCAAAAGCCTCATTTTTAGAGCATAAAAATTAGTGTTTGGAGGCACAACAAGGTTTCCAAACACAAGTCCCAATTCCAGAGTCTGTAGCGTCAAAACGCAATTTTGATGTACATCGTACTCTTAGAACCTCATTTCGGAGGTTGTGCCTTGAAAGCCCTGATTTTGGAACATCAAAATCAATGTTTTGAGGCACAACAAGGTTTCAAGAAGCAAGTCCCTATTCCGGAGCCTGTACAGTCAAAATTCCATTTTGACACACATCATTCTCTTAGAAGCTCATTCCGGAGCTTGTGCCTCGAAAGACCCAGTTTTTTAGCATCAAAATCAATGAATGGAGGCACAACAAGGTTTCAAGAAGCAAGTCCCTATTCTGGAGCCTATAGCCTCAAAATTCCATTTTGACGCACATCATTCTCTTAGAAGCACATCAATGTTTGGAAGCACAACAAGGTTTGAAGATGCAAGTCCCGATTCTAGAGTCAATAGCGTGAAAATTTGATTTTGGCACACATCATGCTCTTAGAACCTCATTTTGAAGCTTGTGCCTCGAAAGCCCCGGTTTCGGAGCATCAAAATCAGTATTTTGAGCCACAACAACATTTTGAGATGCAAGGCCCAATTCTAGGTCAGGCACAAGAAGGTTTCAAGACACAAGTCCCAATTCTCAAGCTGATAGCGTCAAAACACAATTTTGACAAACATGGTCTTCTTAGAACCTCATTTCAGAGGTTGTGCCTCAAAAGCCTCATTTTTGGAGCATAAAAATTAGTCTTTGGAGGCACAACAAGGTTTCAAGACACAAGCCCCAATTCCAGAGTCGGTAGCATCAAAACCCAATTTTGATGTACATCGTTCTCTTAGAACCTCATTTCGGAGCTTGTGCGTTGAAAACCCTAATTTGGGAACATCAAAATCAATGTTTTGAGGCACAACAAGGTTTCAAGAAGCAAGTCCCTATTCCTGAGCCTGTAGCGTCAAAATTCCATTTTGACGCACATCATTCTCTTAGAAGCTCATTTCGGAGCTTGTGCCTCGAAAGACCCAGTTTTGGAGCATCAAAATCAATTTCTGGAGCTACAACAAGGTTTCAAGATGGAAGTCCCGATTGTAGAGTCAATAGCGTCAAATTATGATTTTGGCGCACATCATGCTCTTAGAACCTCATTTTGAAGCTTGAAATTCGAAAGCCCCGGTTTCAGAGCATCAAAATCAGTGTTTTGAGGCACAATAAGGTTTCAAGATGCAAGCCCCAATTCTAGAGCCAGTACCATCAAAATCCTGATTCTAGAGCCGGTAGTGTCAAAATTTTATTTTGACGCACATTATGCTCTTAGAACCTTGTTTTGGAGGTTATGCCTCAAAATCTTTGGTTTCGAAGCATCAAAACTGGTATTTGAAGGAACAACAAGCTTTCAAGATGCAAGTCCCTATTCCAGAATCTGTAGTGTCAAAATGTGGTTTTCATACACATCGTGCTCGTAGAACCTCATTTCGGAGAGTGTGGCTGGAAAGCTCCAGTTTCAAAACATCAAAATCAATGTTTAAAGGCAGAACAAGGTTTCAAGACACAAGTCCCGATTCTCAAGCTGATAGCGTCAAAATCAATGTTTTGAGGCACAACAAGGTACCAAGAATCAAGTCCCTATTCCAGAGCCTGTAGCGTTAAAATTCCATTTTGATGCACATATTTGTCTTAGAAGCTCATCTTAGAGCTTTTGCCTCGAAAGACTTGGAGCATCAAAATCAATGTTTGGAAGCACAACAAGGTTTCAAGATGCAAGTCCCGATTCTAAAGTCAATAGCATCAAAAACTTATTTTGGTGCACATCGTGCTCTTAGAACCTCATTTCGAAGCTTGTGCCTCAAAAGCTCTGGTTTCAGAGCATCAAAATCACTGTTTTGAGGCACAACAAGGTTTCAAGATGAAAACCCCGATTCTAGAGCCAGTACCATCAAAATTCAATTTTGATGCACATTGTGCTCTTAGAACCTTGTTTTAGAAATTGTACCTCAAAAGCCCCAAATTTGATGCATCAAAATTGATGTTTGGAGGCACAACAATGTTTCAAGATGCAAGTCCTGATTCTGGAGCTGGTAGCATCAAAATTTGATTTTGACGCACATTGTGCTCTTAGAATCTTATTTTGCAGCTATGCTTCACAATCTTCGGTTTTGAAGCATCAAAATTGGTGTTTGGAGGCACAACAAGCTTTCAAAACGCAAGTCCCTATTCTAGAGCCTGTAGTGTCTAAACGTGATTTTGATGCACATCATGCTCTAAGAACCTCGTTTCGGAGCGTGTGGCTTGAAAGCTCTAGTTTCAAAACATCAAAATCAATGTTTAAAGGCACAACAAGGTTTCAAGACACAAGTCCCGATTCTCAAGCTCATAGCTTCAAAACACGATTTTGACAAACATCGTGTTCTTAGAATCTAATTTTCGAGGTCATGCCTCAAAATCCTCATTTTTGGAGCATAAAAATTAGTGTTGTGAGGCACAACAAGGTTTCAAGACACAAGTCCCAATTCCAGAGTTGATAGCATCAAAATGCAATTTTGATGTACATCGTGCTCTTAGAACCTCATTTCGGAGCTTGTGCCTTGAAAGCGCTGATTTTGGAACATCAAAATCATTGTTTTGGGGCAAAACAAGGTTTCAAGAAGCAAGTCCCTATTCCAAAGCCAATAGCGTCAAAATTCCATTTTGACTCACATCATTCTCTTCGAAGATCATTTCGGAGCTTATGCCTTGAAAGACCCAGTTTTGGAGCATCAAAATCAATGTTTGGAGGCAAAATAAGGTTTCAAGATGCAAGTCATGATTCTAGAGTCAATAGCATCAAAATCTGATTTTGGGGCACATCGTGCTCTGAGAACCTTATTTCGAAGCTTGTGCCTCGAAAGCCCTGGTTTCAGAGCATCAAAATCAGTGTTTTGAGGCACAACAAGGTTTCAACATGAAAGCCCTGATTCTAGATCCAGTAGCATCAAAATTCAATTTTGATGCACATTGTGCTCTTAGAACCCTGTTCTAGAAATTGTGCCTCAAAAGCCCCAATTTTGGAGCATCAAAATCGATGTTTGCAGGCACAACAAGGTTTCAAGATGCAAGTCCTGATTCTGGAGCCGATAGAGTCAGTAGCGTTAAAACACAACTTTGATGTACATCATTCTCTTAGAACCTTATTTCGGAGCTTGTGCCTTGAAAGCCCTAATTTTGGAACATCAAAATCAATGTTTTGAGGCACAACAAGGTTTCAAGAAGCAAGTCTCTATTTTGGAGCCTGTAGAGTCAAAATGGAACAAGTCTCTGTTTTGGAGCCTGTACAGTCAAAATTCCATTTTGCTGCACATCATTCTCTTAGAAGCTCATTTCGGAGCTTGTGCCTCGAAAGACCCAATTTTGGAGCATCAAAATCAATTTTTGGAGGCACAACAAGGTTTGAAGATGCAAGTCCCCATTCTAGAGTCAAAAGCGTCAAAATTTGATTTTGGCGCACATAGTGTTGTTAGGACCTCATTTCGAAGCTTGTGCCTCAAAAGCCCTAGTTTCGGAGCATCAAAATCAATGTTTGGAGGCACAACAAGGTTTGAAGATGCAAGTCTCGATTCTAGAGTCAATAGTGTCAAAATTTGATTTTGGCGCACATCGTTCTCTTAGAACATCATTTTGAAGCTTGTGCCTCGAAAGCCCTGGTTTTGGAGCATCAAAATCAATGTTTTGAGGCACAATAAGGTTTCAAGATGCAAACCCTAGCTCCTAGAACCCTATTTTAGAAATTGTGCCTCAAAAGACCCAATTTTGGAGCATCAAAATCGATGTTTGCAAGTACAACAAGGTTTCAAGATGCAAGTCCAAATTCTCAAGCCGGTAGAATCAAAATTTGATTTTGACGCACATTTTGCTCTTAGAACCTTGTTTCGGAGCTTATGCCTCAAAATATTCGGTTTCGAAGCATCGAAATTCGTGTTTGGAGGCACAACAAGCTTTCAGGATGCAAGTCCCTATTCCAGAGCCTGTAGTGTCAAAAAGTGATTTTGATGTACATCGTACTCTTAGAACCTTGTTTTGCAGCGTGTGGCCTGAAAGCTCCAGTTTCAAAACATGAAAATCAATGTTTAAAGGCACAACAAGGTTTCAAGACACAAGTCTCGATTCTCAAGCTCATAGTGTCAAAACACGATTTTGAAAAACATGGTGTTCTTAGAACCTCATTTCGGAGGTTGTGCCTCAAAAGCCTCATTTTTGGAGCATAAAAATTAGTGTTTGGAGGCACAACAAGGTTTCAAGACACAAGTCCCAATTCCAAAGTCAATAGCGTCAAAATGAACTTTTGATGTACATCGTGCTCTTAGAACCTCATTTCGGAGCTTGTGCGTTGAAAGCCCTAATTTTGGAACATCAAAATCAATGTTTTGAGGCGCAACAAGGTTTCAAGAAGCAAGTCCCTATTCCAGAGACTGTAGCGTCAATATTCCATTTTGACGCACATCATTCTCTTAGAAGCTCATTTCGGAGCTTGTGCCTCAAAAGACCCAGTTTTTTAGCATCAAAATCAATGTTTGGAGGCACAACAAGGTTTCAAGATGCAAGTCCTGATTCTCAAGCTGATAGCGTCAAAACACTATTTTGAAAAATATGGTGTTCTTAGAACCCCATTTTGGAGGTTGTGCCTCAAAAGCCTTGTGTTTGGAGCATAAAAATTAGTGTTTGGAGGCACAACAAGGTTTCTAGACACAAGTCCCAATTCCAGAGTCGGTAGCATCAAAAGGTAATTTTGATGTGCATCGTGCTATTAGAACATCATTTCGGAGCTTGTGCCTTGAAAGCGCTGATTTTGTAACATCATAATCAATGTTTTGAGGCACAACAAAGTTTCAAGAAACAAGTTTCTAGTTTGGAGCCTGTAGCGTCAAAATTCCATTTTGACGCACATCCTCTTAGAAGCTCACTTCGGAGCTTGTGCCTCGAAAGACCCAGTTTTGGAGCATCAAAATCAATGTTTGGAGGAACAACAAGGTTTCAAGATACAAGTCCCGATTCTAGAGTCAATAGCATCAAAATTTGATTTTGGCGCACATCGTGCTCTTAGACCCTCATTTAGAAGCTTGTGCGTCGAAAGCCCCAATTTCGAAGCATCAAAATCAGTGTTTAAAGGCACAACAACGTTTCAAGATGCAAGCCCCGATTCTAGAGCCACTAGCATCAAAATTCAATTTTGATGAACATTGTGCTCTTACAACCCTGTTTTAGAAATTGTGCCTCAAAAGCCCTAGTTTTGGAGCATCAAAATCGATGTTTGGATGCACAACAAGGTTTCAAGATGCAAGTCCTGATTTTGGAGCCGCTAGCATCATAATTTGATTTTGATGCACATCGTGCTCTTAGAACCTTGTTTTGGAGCTTATGCCTCAAAATCTTCAGTTTCGAAGCATCAAAATTGGTGTTTGGAGGCACAACAAGCTTTCAAGATGCAACTCGCTATTACAGAGCCTGTAGTTTCAAAATGTGATTTTGATGCACATCGTGCTCTTAGAACCTCATTCCGAAGTGTGTGGCTCGAAAGCTCCAATTTCGGAACATCAAAATCAATGTTTAAAGGCACAAGAAGGTTTCAAGACACAAGTCCCGATTCTCAAGCTGATAGCGTCAAAACATGATTTTGACAAACATGGTGTTCTTAGAACCTTATTTCAAAGTTTGTACCTCAAAAGCCTCATTTTTGGAGAATAAAAATTAGTGTTTGGAGGCACTACAAGGTTTCAAGACACAAGTCCCAATTCGAGAGTCGGTAGCACCAAAACGCAATTTTGATGTACATCGTGCTCTTAGAACCTCATTTCGGAGCTTGTGCATTGAAAGCCCTAATTTTTGAACATCAAAATCAATGTTTTGAGGCACAACAAGTATTCAAGAAGCAATTCCTGATTCTTGGAGCATCAAAATCGATGTTTGGAGGCACAAGAAGGTTTCAAGATGCAAGTCCTGATTCTCGAGTTGGTAAAGTCAAAATTTGATTTTGACGCACATTATGCTCTTAGAACCTTGTTTTGGAGTTTATGCCTCAAAATCTTTGGTTTCGAAGCATCAAAAATCTCCTTGCGAGGTGCAACAAGCTTTGGAGCATGTGGCTCGAAAGCTCCAGTTTCAAAACATCAAAATCAATGTGTAAAGGCACAACAAGGTTTCAAGACACAAGTCCCGATTCTCAAGCTTATAGCATCAAAACACGATTTTGACAAACACGGTGTTCTTAGAACCTCATTTCGGAGGTTGTGCCTCAAAAGCCTCATTTTTGGAGCATAAAAATTAGTGTTTAGAGGCACAACAAGGTTTCAAGACAAAAGTCCCAATTCCAGAGTCAGTAGCATCAAAACGCAATTTTGATGTACATCGTGCTCTTAGAACCTCATTTCGGAGCTTGTGCCTTGAAAGCCCTGATTTTTGAACATCAAAATCAATGTTTTGAGGCACAACAAGTATTCAAGAAGCAAGTCCCTATTCGAGAGCCTGTATTGTCAAAATTTCATCTAAGAACCTCATTTTGAAGCTTGTGCCTCGTGTTTTCAGAGCATCAAAATCAGTGTTTTGAGGCACAACAAGGATTCAAGATGCAAGCCCCGATTCTGAAGCCAGTAGCATCAAAATTCAATTTTGATGCACATTGTGCTCTTAGAACCCTGGTTTAGAAATTGTGCCTCAAAAGCCCCACTTTTGGAGCATCAAAATCGATGTTTGGAGGCACAACAAGGTTTAAAGATGCAAGTCTTGATTCTAGAACCGGTAGCTTCAAATTTAGATTTTGGCACACATCGTGCTCTTAGAACCTTGTTTTGGAGCTTATGACTCAAAATCTTCTGTTTCGTAGCATCAAAATTGGTGTTTGGAGGCACAACATGCTTTCAAGACGCGAGTCCCTATTATGGAGCCTGTTGTGTCAAAACTTGATATTGATGCACATCGTGCTCTTAGAACCTCATTTTGGAGCGTGCTGCTCGAAAGCTACAGTTTCAAAACATCATAATCAATGTTTAAAGGCACAACAAGGTTTCAAGACACATGTCCTGATTCTCAAGTTGATAGTGCTAAGACATGATTTTGATAAACATGGTGTTCTTAGAACCCCATTTTGGAGGTTGTACCTCAAAAGCCTCATTTTTAGAGCATAAAAATTAGTGTTTGGAGGCACAACAAGGTTTCCAGACACAAGTCCCAATTCCAGAGTCGGTAGTGTCAAAACGCAATTTTGATGTACATCGTGCTCTAAGAACCTCATTTCAGAGGTTGTGTCTTGAAAGCCCTGATTTTGGAACATCAAAATCAATGTTTTGAGGCACAAAAAGGTTTCAAGAAGCAAGTCCCTATTCCAGAGCCTGTAGCGTAAAAATTCTATTTTGATGCACATCATTCTCTTAGAAGCTCATTTAGGAGCTTGTGCCTCGAAAGACTTAGTTTTGGAGCATCAAAATCAATGCTTGGAGGCACAACAAGGTTTCAAGATGCAATTCCCTATTACGAAGCCTATAGTGTTAAAACATGATTTTGATGCACATTGTGCTCTTAGAACCTCGTTTCGGAGCGTGTGGCTCAAAAGCTCCAGTTTTAAAACATCAAAATCAATGTTTAAAGGCACAACAAGGTTTCAAGACACAAGTCCCGATTCTCAAGCTGATAGTTTGGAGGCACAACAAGGTTTCAAGACACAAATCCCAATTCCAGAGTCGGTAGCATCAAAACACAATTTTTATGTACATCGTGCTCTTAGAACCTCATTTCGGAACTTGTGCCTTGAACGCCCTAATTTTGGAACATCAAAATCAATGTTTTGAGGCACAACAAGGTTTCAAGAAGCAAGTCCCTACTATGGAGCCTATAGTGTCAAAATTCCATTTTGACACACATCATTCTCTTAGAAGCTCATTTCGGAGCTTGTGCCTCGAAAGACCCAGTTTTGGAGCATCAAAATCAATATTTGCAGGCACAACAAGGTTTCAAGATGCAAGTCCTGATTCTAAAGTCAATAGCGTCAAAATCTTATTTGGGGCACATCATGCTCTTAGAACCTTATTTCGAAGCTTGTGGCTCGAAAGCCTTAGTTACGGAGCATCAAAATCACTGTTTTGAGGTACAACAAGGTTTCAAGATGCAAGCCCCAATTTTGAAACCTTGTTGTGCCTCAAAACACTGATTTTGATGCTTTGAAACCAAGGTTGTTGAGGCACAAGCTTCGAAATGAGATTCTAAGAGCAGGATGTGCGCCAAAATCATATTTTGACTCTATTGACTCTAGAATCAGGACTTGCATCTTCAAACCTTGTTGTGCCTCCAAACATTGATTTTGATGCTCCAAAACTGGGTCTTTTGAGGCACAAGCTCCGAAATGAGCTTCTAAGAGAATAATGTGCGTTAAAATGGAATTTTGACGCTACAAGCTCAAGAATAGGGACTTGCTTCTTTAAACCTTGTTGTGCCTCAAAACATTGATTTTGATGTTCCAAAATCAGGGCTTTCAAAGCACAGGCTCCGAAATGAGGTTCTAAGAGCATGATGTACATCAAATTTGTGTTTTTACGCTACTGATTCTGGAATTGGGACTTGTGTCTTGAAACCTTGTCGTGCCTCCACACACTAATCTTTATGCTCCAAAAATGAGGCTTGTGCCGTGAAACCTTGTTGTGCCTTTAAACATTGATTTTGATGTTTTGAAATTGGAGCTTTCGAGCCACACACTACGAAACAAGGTTCTAAGAGCATGATGTGTGTCAAAATCACATTTTTAAACTAAAAGTTCTGGAATAGAGACTTGCATCTTGAAAGCTTGTTGTGCCCCCAAAGACCAATTTGGATGCTTCGGAAGCAAAGATTTTTTAGGCATAATCTCCAAAACAAGGTTCTAAGAGTACGATGTGCATCATAATCAAATTCTAACGCTACCCCGGCTCTAGAATCAGGACTTGCATCTTGAAACCTTGTTGTGCCTCCAAACATCAATTTTGATGCTCCAAAACTGGGGCTTTTGAGGCACAATGTGCATCAAAATTGAATTTTGATGCTATTGGCTCTAGAATCGAGGCTTGCATCTTGAAACCTTGTTGTGCCTCAAAACATTGATTTTGATTCTCCAAAACTGGGTTTTTCAAGGCGAAAAGCTCCGAAATGAGCTTCTAAGAGAATGACGTGCGTCAAAATGAAATTTTGACACTATTGGCTATGGAATAGGGTCTTGCTTCTTGAAACCTTATTGTGCCCCAAAACATTGATTTTGATGTTCCAAAATCAAGGCTTTGAAGGCACACACTCCGAAATGAGGTTCTAAGAGCATGATGTACACTTTAAAATTGCGTTTTGATGCTACGAAATCTAGAATTGCGACTTGTGTCTTGAAACCTTGTTGTGCCTCCAAACACTAATTTTTATGCTTGAAAAATGAGGGTTGTGAGGCACAACCTCTGAAATGATGTTCTAAGAACACCATGTTTGTCAAAATTGTATTTTGACGCTATCAGCTTGAGAATCGGGAACTCCAGTAAAGCCAACCTGTTTGATTTTTCTATCAACTGATCACAGTAAACTAGTGTCTTGAAACCTTGTTAAGCATTTAAACATTGATTTTGATGTTTTGAAACTGGAGCTTTTGAGCCACACGCTCTGAAACAAGGTTCTAAGAGCATGATGTGCATCAAAATCAAGTTTTGACACTACAAGCTTCGGAATAGGGACTTGCGTGTTTAAAGCTTGTTATGCCTCCAAACACCAATTTTGATCCTTCGAAATCGAAGATTTTGAGGAATAAGCTCAAAAAAAATATTGTAAGAGCACGAAGTGCATCACAATCAAATTTTGATGCTACCGGCTCCAGAATCAGGACTTGCATCTTGAAACCTTGTTGTGCCTCCGAATATCGATTTTGATGCTCCAAAACTGTTGATTTTGAGGCACAATTTGTAAAACAAGGTTCTAACAGCATAGTGTGCATCAAAATTGACTATAGAATCGGCACTTGCATCTTGAAACCTTGTTGTGCCCCCTAACATTGATTTTGATGCTCCAAAACTGGGTCTTTCGAGGCACAAAGTTCGAAATGAGCTTCTAAGAGAATGATGTGCGTTAAAATGAAATTTTGATGCTATAGACTCTGGAATAGTGACTTGCTTCTTGAAACCTTGTTGTGCCTCAAAACATTGATTTTGATGTTCCAAAATAAGGGCTTTCGAGGCACAAGCTCCGAAATGAGGTTCGAAGAGCATGATCTACATCAAAATTACATTTTGATGCTATCGATTCTGGAATTGGGACTTGTGTCTTCAAACCTTGTTGTGCCTCGAAACACTACTTTTTATGCTCCAAAAATGAGGATTTTGAGGCACGACCTCTGAAATGAGGTTCTAAGAACACCATGTTTGTCAAAATCTTGTTTTGACGCTATCAACTTGAGTATCCGGACTTGTGTCTTGAAACCTTGTTGTGCCTTTAAACATTGATTTTTATGTTTTACAACTTGTGCTTTTGAGCCACACGCTCTGAAATGAGGTTCTAAGAGCACGATGTGCATCAAAATCATGTTTTGACACTAAAAGCTCTTTAATAGGGACTTGCATCTTGAAAGCTTGTTGTGCCTCCAAACACCAATTTTGATGCTTCAAAACGGAAAATTTTGAGGCATAGCTCCAAAATAAGGTTCTAAGAGCACAATGTGCGTCAAAATCAAATTTTGACGCTACCAGCTCCAAAATCAGGACTTGCATCTTGAAACCTTGTTGTACCTCTAAACATCGATTTTGATGCTCCAAATATAGGGCTTTTGAGGCACAATTTCTAAAACAGGGTTCTAAGAGCACAATGTGCATCAAAGTTGAATTTTGATGGTACTGGCTCTAGAATCGGGATTGGCATCTTGAAACATTGTTGTGCCTCAAAACACTCATTTTGATGCTCCGAAACTGGGGCTTTCGAGGCACAAGCTTCGAAATCAGGTTATAAGAGCACGATGTGCGCCAAAATCAAATTTTGACGCTATTGACTCTAGATTCCAGACTTGCATCTTGAAACCTTGTTGTGCCTCAAAACATTGATTTTGATGTTCCAAAATCAGGGCTTTCAAGGAACAAGCTCTAAAATGTTGTTCTAAAAGAAAGATGTACATCAAAATTGCGTTTTGGCGCTACCGCCTCTAGAATTGGGACTTGTGTCTTGAAACCTTGTTGTGCCTCCAAAGACTAATTTTTAGAGTAAAAAAATGAGGTTTTTAAGGTAAAACCTCCGAAATGATGTTCTAAGAACACCATGTTTGTCAAAATCGTGTTTTGACGCTATCAACTTGAGAATCGGGACTTGTGTCTTGAAACCTTGTTCTGGCTTTAAACATTGATTTTGATGTTTTGAAACTAGAGGTTTCGAGCCACACGCTCCGAAACGAGGTTCTAAGAATGTGCATCAAAATCATGTTTTGACACTATGGGCTCTGGAATAGGGACGTGCATCTTGAAAGCTTGTTGTGCCTCCAAACACCAATTTTGATCCTTCGAAACCGAAGATTTTGAGGCATAAGCTCCAAAACAAGGTTCTAAGAGCACGATTTGCGTCAAAATCAAATTTTCACGCTACCAACTCTAGAATCAAGACTTGCATTTTGAAACCTTGTTGTGCCTCCAAACATCAATTTTGATGCTCCAAAATTGGGGTTTTGAGGCGAAATATCTAAAACAGGGTTCTAAGAGCACAATGTGCATCAAAATTGAATTTTGGTAGTACTGGCTCTAGAATCGGGGCTTGTATCTTGAACCCTTGTTGTGCCTCAAAACACTAATTTTGATGCTCTAAAACTGGGGCTTTCGAGGCACATGCTTTGAAATGAGGTTCTAAGAGCACGATGTGCGTCAAAATCAGATTTTGATGCTATTCACTCCAGAATCTAGACTTGCATCTTGAAACCTTGTTGTGCCTCCAAACATCGATTTTGATGCTCCAAAACTACGGCATTTGAGGCACAATTTCTAAAACAGAGTTCTAAGAGCACAATGTGCATCAAACCTTGTTGTACCTTGAGTTCTAAGAGAACATGATTTTGAAAGCTTGAGAATCGGGACTTGTGTCTTGAAACCTTGTTGTACCTTTAAACAATGATTTTGATGTTTTTAAAACTGGAGCTTTCGAGCCACACGCTCTGAAACGAGGTTCTAAGAGCACGATGTGCATCAAAATCATGTTTTGACACTACAAGCTCCGGAATAGGGACTTGCATCTTGAAAGCTTGTTGTGTCTCCAAACACCAGTTTTGACGCTCCGAAAACAAAGATTTTGAGGCATAAGCTCCGAAACAAGGTTCTAAAAGCACGATGTGCGCCAAAATCAGATTTTGATGCTATTCACTCTATAATTGGGACTAACATCTTGAAACCTTGTTGTGCCTCCAAACATTGATTTTGATGCTCCAAAATTGGGTCTTTCAAGGCACAAGCTCTGAAATGAGCTTCTTAGAGAATGACATCCGTCAAAATGGAATTTTGACACTACAGGCTCTGGAATAGGGACTTGCTTCTTGAAACCTTGTCGTGCCTCGAAACATTGATTTTGATGTACCAAAATCAGAGCTTTCAAGGCATAAGCCTCCGAAATGAGGTTCTAAGAGCACGATGTAGATCAAAATTGCATTTTGACGCTACCGATACTGGAATTGGAACTTGTGTCTTGAAACCTTGTTGTGACTCCAAACACTAATTTTTATGCTCCAAAAACAAGGCTTTTGAGGCAAGACCTCTGAAATGAGGTTCTAAGAGCATGATGTGCATCAAAATCATGTTTTGACACTACAGGCTCTGGAATAGGGACTTGCATCTTGAAAGCTTGTTGTGTCTCCACATACCAATTTTGATGCTTTTAAACCGAAGATTTTGAGGTATAAGCTTCAAAACAAGGTTCTAAGAACACGATGTGCGTCAAAATAAAATTTTGATGCTACCTGCTCGAAAATCAGGATTTGCATCTTGAAACCTTGTTGTGCCTCCAAACATCAATTTTAATGCTCCAAAATTGGGGCTTTTGAGGCTCAATTTCTAAATCAGTGTTCTAAGAACACCATGTTTGTCAAAATCATGTTTTGACACTAGAATTGTGCATCAAAATTGTATTTTAATGCTACTAGCTCTGGAATCGATGCTCGCATCTTGAAACCTTGTTGTGCCTCCAAACATTGATTTTGATGCTCCAAAATTGGGTCTTTCGAGGCACAAACTCCGAAATGCTCTTCTAAGAGAATGATGTGCGTCAGCTACAGGTTCCAGAAAAAAAAGCAAGAGCAAGACGCGGAAGCGATATTCAAACATTCAAACATTCAAGTATTCAAGCATTCCTTCAAGCAATTGAGCATTCTAAGTCTCCATTCAAGGCTAGGTGTTGCATTCAAGACAAGGATTCAACCATTGAAGAGGAGATCACTTACAACATACAACATACAACATCATTACACCTTCGCATGTAAGAATAAAAACATTCTTACAACAAGGTATCAGTACTTGATTACATTACAAACATTTACATTTACAGCATTCTCATTTCTTGGTTAATTCCAAAACTGGGGTTTGACCTAAAGGCAACCCCCTAATCGTCCTCTCTTTTCTGTGTGTAGGTTGCAGGTACGCGGCTGTAATTGAAGATTTGGAATCCTTGTGCAGAGACGAACAGATCCCCCTTCGTTTCGCGGATTTTTTGGAGGACTGTTTGCACTCCGGGCGCCATCGTCCTGTCAACTTTCACTCAAATTTGCAGAACAGCATCGTCTCGACATTTTACTGCTAGTTTTAGGTCCGTAGCTTCGTCCTGTGTCCCTATCTCCGTTTACAAGCGAATCTTTCTTACTTTACATTCATTCATAGTTCAATCATTCTATCTACATTCTTTACAAAAGAGGGTATCCTTGATGTCTCAACCCTTGAAACTCATTTAGAATCCAGTCTTGCATTGTGTGAGATTGGATCTTGTGGGTTTCAACCCCTCTTTTGAATGTAAAGTCTCTCCTAAGTGAAGACCGTCAACTCTAGTGACCTCCTTTCTCTCTCCATGGAGTGGGGGAACACCTAGGGTTCGATTTTCCACTTTACATTTTGGTGAACCCGACGTGAACATCCTAATTCTGATTATTCATGGTTAGATCTAAAAAAAAAAGAATTTTTTTTTTTTTTGCTTCCTTAATTACATTTCCATGTTTGATCTTTTGCAAATTTTAGAGGTTAATTGCATAAAAACCCTAAATTTTCTTTTTAATAATTGAGCTTGTGAAATGTTTAATTGTTAATGCTTGTTTCAGATCTACCCTTCTATTGCAAACTGTCAATTCATATTTGTGCTTTAATTCTGAAAATTAAGTGGTTAAGTGTCAAAACCCTAATTTTTAAAACCCTCTTGATTCAACCTTTGACTGATGATTTCACTCTTCAAAACACCTCCAAATCGGCTGTAACTTTGGATTCCGCAACAAAATCACAATATCTCTTATCCTTGAAAAGTTTGAAAAAAGTTACGAGGACCGTGTGCACCCCGAGCCATTGTCCCTAACATTTTTTCTGAAATTTCGGGAGCTAGATCTTACTGTATTTTTCTGCTAAAATCTAGAGTCTTGGCTGATTTCATCAATTCTAACACTTTCAAAATTAGAGTCAAAGTTGGTCTAGTGATTGCTTGGATAAAGGCTTATAATCATTCAAAAATTGTTGAAATTGAAATTTGTGTTAAAATTGTGTTTCTTACAGTCTTAAATCTGAAAAGTGTGTTGGCATTCATTCGAAATTTCAGTGCTTTATTCAAATTTTTGCAGTTTGTGACTTTTGAAATTAAGTGTTTAATTGTAACAACCTTGATTTCCACTTTCAAAATTGAATTTTACATGAAATCGAGTCAATTGTTGAATTTCAAAGCTTGCATTGCTTTTAGTATTCCCTCTAAAATCATAAAATTTAAAATTTCAGTTTCCCTCTCTTTTTCAAAATTCAAATTTTGCATTTTTCAACAATCTTGGTAGGGTTCAATTTTGAGATTGCAACTTTAATTTGGCTTATCTACAGATCGTAAAATCACTCAATTTTTTCAGATTAGCTTTAAAATCATCATAGCTTTCTTCCCTGAAAATTTTGAAAAAAGTTGCGAGGATCGTGTGCACTCCGTTCACCATGGTCCCTGACATTTTTTCTGAAATTTCGAGAGATTGTCCTGATTGTATTTAACAGCTTAAATCTAGGAGATTGGCTGATTTTATTGAAATTTGCTACCTCTAAAATTCAAAATCTTCTCTCTCTCTTTAGTGCATGAGTTTTACAACAATAAGCCCTACTTACACTATTCCCGTTAGACGAAGCCTTAGAATTAAGTCCTTCCAAGGTTTAATTACTGAGGAGATGGAACCTAATTTGAATGGCCTTTTTAACGAGGACATGGGTAATTACTCTAATCCTCTTAATGATGAAGAAGCTCTTCATGAGGTTCCTGTAGAACAACTTTCAAAATTGGATAACCAATTTGATGATTTTCAGCGATGGATGTCTCAAGAATACCCTGATAGTCAAGCTCTTTCATTAATTGAGGGTCTAAAACATATGGTTCAAAGTGATAAGAATGGAATTGATATTTTGCGTAGTATTGCACACATTGTGGATTCGAATGTGATGCCTATGAAGAGTTGTGCCGAAACTTTAGGTTACTACTCAAGTCGATCATTCTATTCCTTTAACAACTTCTATTGCTAGTATACCTACTTTTACATCAAACATAATGACTACTTCAATACAAAACATTCCACCTATGATCACCAGTAATGGGGGCAATCCTTCCTCTTCAATCAACCCTCTTCCTTCATTCAATCCTACTTCTTCATTCATTCCTTCAATGAGTGTTCCTTGTAGTGTTCCTCCTTTCCAATCATCTCCTATGACTAACTATCATAGTGTCCCACCACCTTACTCTCAGTCAATACCTTCTTTCAATAACATAATACCTCCATCACAATCTAACACGTCTAATATGAACTCTTCGACTGAAGCGACCATTAACAATCTTGCACAAACTGTCTCTTCTTTATAGCAACAAATTGCTTCTATGAATCAATCTAAGTTTAGTGTGCCCACATTTGATGTTGCGAGCCCACTTTCTCTTGACATTGTTCGAGCTATCCCCCCCAAGCATGTTGAAATCCCACAGTTGAAGCTTTATAATGGTAAAGGTGATCCTCTAACACATGTTAAGACATTTCAAACAATATGTACCGATTTTGCTCATGACCAAAGGTTGCTTGCAAAACTATTTACTAGAACATTAAGAGATAAGGCTCTACAATGGTATTGCTCGTTGCCTTCCTATTCTATTACTTCTTTCCAACAACTTGCAAATGCTTTTATTCAACAATTTCAAAACAATATAAGTCCTAAAGTTACTTTGATTGATTTAATGCATTGTAAACAAGGTGTTAAAGAAAGAGTGACTGATTTCATTGGTAGATATAAGGATTTGTATGCTCAAATTTCTTTTCCAGTACCTGACAATGATATTCAAAGAATCTTTATTTCTAATTTACAAAAAGATATTAGAGAAAAACTTATGTTTTCTGAGTTTACTTCTTTCCAACAGTTGTGCGCAACTCTTCACAATTATCAACTGACTGTGAGTCAAATGGAACAAGCAAATCCTATGGCTCCGAGTGATAAGGGTGATAGTAGTCAACAACCATTTGGGAAGTTTAAACCGAACAGAGAGGTCATTAAGTTCAATGAAAACATCATCAACAACAATGTGAATGCAGCATCAGGTGTGCCTCCTATTTCTAAGTTTTTCAAGAAAGAAAGAAAGTTTACTCCTTTGAATGAATCATTGCATAGTATTATGAATAAGTTATTGGAACAAAATGTGCTTACCCTCCCTCTTATAAGGCAAATAGATCCTGCAAAGATTAGTTCACCCTATTTTGATAACAAATCTTTTTGTCAATTTCATCGTCAACCTGGGCATGATACTGAAAAATGTTTTGCTTTAAAGGGTAAAATTCAAGATTTGATTGATAATAATACTATCTCTGTTTCTGGTGTGAATGATAAAGGCAACACATCTGTAACTCCTCCTAACCAAAATCTTAAGATTTTTACTGATCCATTACCTTCTCATACCTCTAATGTGATTGAGACTAATGATTCCTCTTTCTCACCTGATGGTCTTGTGTCTATGACTGCGAATGTGATTAACTTTGTAGAGCAATAGAAAATCCCTAAAGAGCCTTCCATCACATTTGATTCTAGTGAAATTATCAGGGCACCTGATGGTCCTTTATATATAGTTGCAAAAGTCAAGAATACACCTTGTCGTGGAGTGCTTATTGATCCTTCTTGTATGGTTAATGTCATTACTGAAGAATTTCTTTTTACTTTACAATTGAATCAAGTGATCTATGACAAAACAAATGTGGTTGTGAAATTATTTGATGCATTTTCTTCTCCTGCAATTGGTTCTATTACATTACCTATTGAGGTTCATAACAAACCCCTTGATGTGGTCTTTGCTATTATTCCATCATCCGAACAATTTCGTGTGAAGTTAGGCTATCCTTGGCTATCTTCCATGAAAGCTATTGCTTCTCCTATTCACAAGTGTTTGAAATTTCCCCATAATGGTGAAATTGTTACTGTCAATCATAGTCTCTTTAAACCAGCTGAAAGAACTTCTAGCGTTCCTATTGATTATTTTTTGCCTAAACAATTCCAATCTCTTCCACTGCGAAGTGATCATCTTTTCAAATCTTATCAAAAGTGGAAAAAAGATATGATCCTATCTCTAAGTGAACCTAGAACACCCAAACTTGATATTCCTATCATTCTGGAGAAGGAAGTTCTTCCTTTGAAAGATAAAACTAATGTCTTTCCTCAAGAAGATTCCCGACCCATCCCTATGAATGTGGCTATGTCTATATTTAATAAACTTTCTAAAGGTAGACCCATACCTCCTCATCATGATGGACTTGGTCTCCTTCCTAAACCAAATATTCCTCTGTTATATGGAGCAGTTCCTCCTCCTTCCTCTTATAGATAGAAGAGACCTTCCTCTTCTCCTATTATTCAACCTAAGAGACCACAACCTAAACACCCAAGTGATAAGGATGAGAACATTCCTCCTCCTTAATCTCCTCAACTTCCTACTAAGACTAGACGAAATCGTTCTGCGCAAGAACGCCGACGAGAGCGTCGTCTTAGAGCTCAGGCAGCTGCTTCTCAAACTTTGCAATCCCCAAAAACACCTTCAGCTAGTATTATTCCATTTTCTCCTCAGCCGAAAATTGAGCCAAAATCTCCTAAACATAAGATGCATGATGGTTTTGATCCTGTGCGAGTTAAAGATCCTATTTTTATAAATCTTGATGGTGATATAGATGAAAATGTTACTCCTCTTTCTTCTGATAGTGAATATGAATATGAATATGTTGATGTTGATAACCATTTATCTAACGAATTTTCTAAAGCACTTATCCTAGCTCCTAGACAAGAACAACGTGGCTTGGAACATGAACATAGCCCTTGTTTGGATCTTGTGATAGCTCCATCTGCTGTGTTGGATGTTCCTCCTCTAGCGTGTTTCCTGCCTTCCCGAAATATTGATCAGCAAGATCGGGGGGTGGATAACGTGCTAGACTAGTTCATTAGCATAGCAGATTCTCTCCTCCTCTCTTGATCTCTTTTGTTACTTCTTCTATGTGTTATTCCCATTCTTCTATTTGTTGTCCTTAGTGTTGTCTACTTGAGGACGATGCAAAGCATTGAGATCTCTTTTGGTCTCTCTCATGTTGACTTAAAAGACACGTGTGTTCACTTCTTCTAGGTGACCTTCCTTGATTGGGGAATGAAGAACAATTATGCATACATACATATGATATACATGAATTATCATACAGCATATTGACCCCGAGGAAAGTGAAGTCACCTCGTGCTTTGTGTTTTGTGTCTATTATCCTTGGGTTTATCTCACACTTGGGGGCTAAATCTTTGTGATAACATGCTCCTTTCCCTTCTTATTTTGTATGTGTATCACTACCTTAAAGCAATCACCCCCGATGAGGCGTGTGCGATCGCTTTAAGGTAGGGGGCATACACTCTGTTCATATCTCTTCAAGATACTTAAAAATTTCTTGGCGAACTTAGCTTTGCCTTGAAAATTTTTGGTATTTTCCTTGCATGACTCATAGTGAGGGAACCTTACTACTGTCAGTCATGGTTCTCCCTCGTGATCTTCCCTTTTACTTTGTCAATCGAATTCGTAAGATCCTTAGTCAACTGGGGGCTAGGTGTATCTTGCCTCCTTGATGTGGTGAAAGTCTTTCAATGTTGTTTCCTTGTACTTTACCGGAAGTATGGGCGTACGCTTCTACTCCCGCTAAAGTGGGGGCTAAATTTAGCGTCGTAAAATTGTGACACTTGCAATTTCTACTGCATTTGGGTCTTCAAGATGGCAGCGCAACGTTGAACCTGAAAGGAGACCCCGAAACCTATTTACGACATCAAAAACTGCATATTTCTACACCTTGGCCTGATCCTTCCTTGCACCCTGCTGTCTCGGGAGGTGGGACAATGGTGCCCAGCACCCTGGTCCCTGGCCCTATTTTGGGCCCGGTCTCTTGTTGGGCATCGGGTCTTTAAGTTTGCAATTCGGAAAATAATGTTTCTAGGTCGGCCTAAGGTCAGAAAAATCAGTCTCTCAACCCTAATTGACAAGTATATAAACTACTTTTCCTCTCCTAGAAAGGGAGGGAGGAAGGAAGAAAAATAAGCAAGAGCAAGACGCGGAAACGATATTCAAACATTCAAGTATTCAAGCATTCCTTCAAGCAATTGAGCATTCTAAGTCTCCATTCAAGGCTAGGTGTTGCATTCAAGACAAGGATTCAACCATTGAAGAGGAGATCACTTACAACATACAACATCATTACACCTTCGCATGTAAGAATACAAACATTCTTACAACAAGGTATCAGTACTTGATTACATTACAAACATTTACATTTACAGCATTCTCATTTCTTGGTTAATTCCAAAACCGGGGTTTGACCTAAAGGCAAACCCCTAATCCCTAACCCCCCAATCATCCTCTCTTTTCTGTGTGTAGGTTGCAGGTACGTGACTGTAATTGAAGATCTGGAATCCTTGTGTAGAGACGAACAAATCCCCCTTCGTTTCGCGGATTTTTTGGAGGACCGTGTGCACTCCGGGCACCATCGTCCCGTCAACTTTCGCTCAAATTTGCAGAACAGCATCGTCTCGACATTTTACTGCTAATTTCATGTCCGTAGCTTCATCCTGTGTCCCTATCTCCGTTTACAAGCGAATCTTTCTTACTTTACATGCATTCATAGTTCAATCATTCTATCTACATTCTTTACAAAAGAGGGTATCCTTGATGTCTCAACCCTTGAAACTCATTTAGAATCCAGTCTTGCATTGTGTGAGATTGGATCTTGTGGGTTTCAACCCCTCTTTTGAATGTAAAGTCTCTCCTAAGTGAAAACCGTCAACCCTAGTGACCTCCTTTCTCTCTCCATGGAGTGGGGGAACGCCTAGGGTTCGATTTTCCGCTTTACAGAAACCTTGTTGTGCCTTTAAACATTGATTTTGATGTTATGAAACTAGAGCTTTTGAGCCACACACTCCGAAACGAGGTGCTAAGAGCACGATGTGCATCAAAATCATGTTTTGACACTACAGACTCCGGAATAGGGAGTTGTGTCTTGAAAGCTTGTTGTTCCTTCAAATACCAATATTGATGCTTTGAAACCAAAGATTTTGAGGCATAATCTCTAAAACAAGGTTCTAAGAGCACGATGTGTGTCAAAATCAAATTCTGAGGCTACCGGCTCTAGAATCAAGACTTGTATTTTGAAACCTTGTTGTGCCTCCAAACAACCTTTGAAATGACGTTCTAAGAACACCATGTTTGCCAAAATCGTGTTTTGACGATATCAGCTTGAGAATCGGGACTTGTGTCTTGAAACATTGTTGTGCCTTTGAACATTGATTTTGATGTTTTAAAACTAGAGCTTTTATGCAACACGCTCTGGAACGAGGTTTTAAGAGCACGATGTGCATCAAGGTTTGGAGGCACAACAAGGTTTCAAGATGCAAGTCCCGATTATATAGTCAATAGCGTCAAAATTTGATTTTCGCGCACATCGTGCTCTTAGAACCTCATTTTGAAGCTTGTGTACATCGTGCTCTTAGAACCTCATTTCGGAGCTTCTGCATTGAAAGCCCTGATTTTGGAACATCAAAATCAATGTTTTGAGGCACAACAAGGTTTCAAGAAGCAAGTCCCTATTCCAGAGCTTGTAGCGTCAAAATTCTATTTTGACGCACATCATTCTCTTAGAAGCTCATTTCGGAGCTTGTGCCTCGAAAGACCCAGTTTTGGAGCATCAAAATCAATGTTTGGAGGCACAAAAAGGTTTCAAGATGCAAGTCCTGATTCTCAAGTTGATAGCATCAAAACACTATTTTGAAAAATATGGTGTTCTTAGAACATATATCATGCTCTTAGAAACTCATTTCAGAGCTTGTGCCTTGAAAGCCCTGATTTTGGAACATCAAAATCGATGTTTTGAGGCACAACAAGGTTTCAAGAAGCAAGTCCCTATTCTAGAGCGTGTAGTGTCAAAATTCCATTTTGACGTACATAATTCTCTTAGAAGCTCATTTCGGAGCTTGTGCCTCTAAAGACCCAGTTTTTGAGCATCAAAATCAATGTTTGGAGGCACAACAAGATGCAAGTCCCGATTCTCAAGCTAATAGCGTCAAAACACTATTTTGAAAAATATTTTTTAGAACATACATTCTTCTCTCAGAACCTCGTTTTAGAGCTTTTGCCTTGAAAGCCCTGATTTTGGAACACCAAAATCAATGTTTTGAGTCACAACAAGGTTTCAAGAAGCAAGTTCCTATTCCGGAGCCTTTTGCATCAAAATTCAATTTTGACGCACATCATTGTCTTAGAAGCTCATTTTGGAGCTTCTGCCTCGAAAGACCTAGTTTTGGAGCATCAAAATCACTGTTTGGAGGTAAAACAAAGTTTCAAGATGCAAGTCTCGATTCTAGAGTCAATAGCGTCAAAATTCGATTTTCGTGCACATTGTGGTCTTAGAACCTCATTTCGAAGCTTGTGCCTTGAAAGCCCCAGTTTCGGAGCATCAAAATAAGTGTTTTGAGGCACAACAAGGTTTTAAGATGCAATCCCCGATTCTAGAGCTAGTAGTATCAAAATTCAATTTTGATGCACATTGTGCTCTTCAAAACCTGTTTTAGAAATTGTGCCTCAAAAGCATCAGTTTTGGAACATCAAAATTGATGTTTTGAGGCACAATAAGAATTCAAGAGAAAAGTACTGATTCTGTAGCTGATAGCATCAAAATTTGATTTTGACGCACATCTTGCTCTTAAAACCTTGTTTTGTAGCTTATGCCTCAAAATCTTGGGTTTCGACGAATCAAAATTGGTGTCTGGAGGCACAACAAGCTTTCAAGATGCAAGTCCCTATTCTGGAGCCTGTAGTGTCAAAACGTGATTTTGATGTACATTCTTAGAACCTCATTTCGGAGCATGTGGCTCGAAAGGTCCAGTTTCCAAACATCGAAATCAATGTTTAAAGGCACAACAAGGTTTCAAGGCATAACTCCCGATTCTCAAGCTGATAGCGTCAAAACACGATTTTGACAAACACGGTGTTCTTGGAACCCCATTTCGAAGGTTGTGCCTCAAAAGGCTCATTTTTGGAGGATAAAAATTAGTGTTTGGAGGCACAACAAGGTTTCAAGACACAAGTACCAATTCCAGAGTCGGTAGTGTCAAAATGCAATTTTGATGTACATTGTGCTCTTAGAACCACATTTTGGAGCTTGTGCCTTGAAAGCCCTGATTTTGTAACATCAAAATCAATGTTTTGAGGCACACCAAGGTTCCAAGAAGTAAGTCCCTATTACAGAGCCTGTAGCATCAAAATTTCATTTTGACGCACATCATTCTCTTAGAAGCTCATTTCGGAGGTTATGCCTTTAAAGACCCAGTTTTGAAGCATCAAAATCAATGTTTGGAGGCACAACAAGGTTTCAAGATGCAAGTCCCGTTTCTCAAGTTCATAGCGTCAAAACACTATTTTGAAAAACATGGTGTTCTTAGAACCCCATTTCGGAGGTTGTACCTCAAAAGCCTTTGTGTTTGGAGCATAAAAATTAGTGTTTGGAGGCACAACAAGGTTTCAAGACACAAGTCCCAATTCCAAAGTCGGTAGCATCCAAACGCAATTTTGATGTACATCGTGCTCTTAGAACCTTATTTCTGAGCTTGTGCCTTGAAAGCCCTGATTTTGGAACATCAAAATCAATGTTTTGAGGCACAAGGTTTAAAGAAGCCCTATTCTGGAGCCTGTAGCGTCAAAATTCGATTTTGACGCACATCATTCTCTTAGAAGCTCATTTTGGAGCTTGTGCCTCAAAAGACCCAGTTTTGGAGCATCAAAATCAATGTTTGGAGGCACAACAAGCTTTCAAGATGCAATTCAATAGCTTCAAAATCTGATTTTGGCGCACATCCTGCTCTTAGAACCTCGCTTCGAAGCTTGTGCCTTGAAAGTCTCGATTTTGAAGCATCAAAATCAGTGTTTTGAGGCACAACAAGGTTTCAAAATGCAAGCCCCGATTCTAGAACCAGTAGCATCAAAATTCAATTTTGATGCATATTGTGCTCGTAGAACCCTATTTTATAAATTGTGCCTTGACAGCCGCAGATTTGGAGCATCAAAATCGATGTTTGGAGGCACAACAAGGGTTCAAGATGCAAGTCCTGATTCTGAAGCTGTTAGACTCAATTTTTTTATTTTGACGCACATCTTGCTCTTAGAACCTTGTTTTGGAGCTTATGGCTCAAAATCTTTGGTTTCGAATCATAAAAATTGGTGTTTGGAGGCAAAACAAGTTTTCAAGACGCAAGTCCCTATTCCGGAGCATGTAGTGTCAAAAGATGATTTTGATGAAAAACGTGCTCTTAGAACCTCATTTCGGAGCGTGTGGCTCAAAAGCTCTAGTTTCAAAACATCAAAATCAATGTTTAAAGGCACAACAAGGTTTCACGACAAAAGTCTCTCTTCACAAGCTGACGACATCAAAACACAATATGGAAAAACATAGTGTTCTTAGATCCTCATTTTGGAGGTTGTGCCTGAAAGGTTTCAAGACACAAGTCCCAATTTCAGAGTCGGTAGCGTCAAAACGCAATTTTAATGTTTGGAGGTACATCGTGCTCTTAGAACCTCATTTCGGAGCTTGTGCCTTGAAATCCCTGATTTTGGATCATCAAAATCAATGTTTTGAGGCTCAAGAAGGTTTCAAGAAGCATGTCCCTATTCCGGAGCCTGTAGCGTCAAAATTCAATTTTGACGCACATCATTCTCTTAGAAGCTCATTTCGGAGCTTGTGCCTCAAAAGACCCAGTTTGGAGCATCAAAATCAATGTTTGGAGGCACAAGAAGGTTTCAAGATGCAAGTGCCGATTCTAGAGTCAATAGCGTCAAAATCTGATTTTGGCGCACGTCGTGCTCTTAGAACCTCATTTCGAAGCTTCTGCTTTGAAAGCCCCAATTTCAGAGCATCAAAATTAGTTTATTGAGGCATCAAAATCGGTTTTGAAGCATCAAAATTGGTGTTTGGAGGCACAACAAGCTTTCAAGATGCAAGTCCCTATTTCGGAGCCTGTAGTGTCAAAACGTGAGTTTGATGCACATCGGGCTCTTAGAACGTCGTTCAGGTGGGTGTGGCTCGAAAGCTGTAGTTTTAGAATATCAAAATCAATGTTTAAAAGCACAACAAGCTTTAAACACACAAGTCCTGATTCTCAATCTGATAGCATCAAAACACGATTTTGACAAACACGGTGTTCTTAGAACCTCATTCCGGAGGTTGTACCTCAAAAGCCTCATTTTTTGGAGACACAAGTCCCAATTCCAGAGTCAGTAGCATCAAAACACAACTTTAATGTACATTGTGCTCTTAGAACGTCATTTCGGAGCTTGTGCCTTGAAAGCCCTGATTTTGGAACATCAAAATCAATGTTTTGAGGCACAACAAGGTTTCAAGAAGCAAGTCCCTATTCTGGAGTTTGTAGCATCAAAATTCCATTTTGAGGCACATCATTCTCTTAGAAGCTCATTTCGGAGCTTGTGCCTCGAAAGATCCAATTTTGGAGCATCAAAATTAATGTTTGGAGGCACAACAATGTTTGAAGATGCAAGTCCCGATTCTAGAGCAATAGCGTAAAATTTTTATTTTGGCGAACATCATGCTCTTAGAACCTCATTTTGAAGCTTGTGCCTTGAAAGCCCCGGTTTCGGAGTATCAAAATCAGTGTTTTTGAAATTGTGCATCGAAAGCCCCAGTTTTCGAGCATCAAAATCGATGTTTGGAGGCACAACAAGGTTTCAAGATGCAAGTCCTGATTCTAGAGCCGGTAGCGTCAAAATTTGATTTTGATGCACATCGTGCTCTTAGAACCTTGTTTTGGAGCTTATGCCTCAAAATCTTCAGTTTTGAAGCATCAAAATTGGTGTTTGGAGGCACAACAAGCCTTCAAGATGCAAGTCCCTATTCCAGAGTCTATAGTGTCAAAACGTGATTTTGATGCACATCGTGCTCTTAAAACCTCGTTTCGGAGTGTGTGGCTCAAAAGCTCTAGTTTCAAAACAGCAAAATCAATGTTGAAAGGCAAAACAAGGTTTCAAGACACAAGTCCCGATTCTCAAGCTGATATCGTCAAAACACGATTTTGACAAACACGGTGTTCTTAGAACCTACTTTCAGAGGTTGTAACTCAAAAGCCTCATTTTTAAATCATAAAAATTAATGTTTGGAGGCAAAACAAGGTTTCAAGACACAAGTCGCAATTCCAGAGTCGGTAGCGTCAAAACATAATTTTGGTGTACATCGTGCCCTTAGAACCTCATTTCAGAGCCCTGATTTTGGAACATCAAAATCAATGTTTTGAGGCACATCAAGGTTTCAAGAAGCAAGTCCCTATTCTAGAGCCTATAGCATCAAAATTCAATTCTCGTAGAAGCTCATTTCGGAGCTTGTGCCTCGAAAGACCCAATTTTGGAGTATCAAAATCAATGTTTGGAGGCACAACAAGGTTTAAAGATGCAATTCCCAATTCTAGAGTCAATAGCCTCAAAATTTTATTTTGCCGCACATCGTGCTCTTACAACCTCATTTCAAAGCTTGTGCCTCGAAAGCCCCAGTTTCGGAGCATCAATATCAGTGTTTTGAGGCACAACAAGGTTTCAAGACGCAAGTCCCTATTCCAAAGCCTGTAGTGTCAAAACATAATTTTCATGCACATCGTCCTCTTAGAACCTCGTTTCAAAGCGTGTTGCACGAAAGCTCCAATTTGAAAACATCAAAATCAATGTTTAAAGGCACAACAAGGTTTCAAAACACAAGTCCTGATTCTCAAGCTGATAGCGTTAAAACACGATTTTGATAAACATGGTGTTCTTAGAACCACATTTCGGAGATTGTGCCTCAAAAGTCTCATTTTTAGAGCATAAAAATTAGTGTTTGGAGGCACAACAAGGTTTCCAGACACAAGTCCCAATTCCAAAGTCAGTAGCATCAAAACGCAATTTTGATGTACATCATGCTCTAAGAACCTCATTTTGGAGGTTGTGTCTTGAAAGCCCTGATTTTGGAACATCAAAATCAATGTTTTGAGGCACAACAAGGTTTCAAGAAGCAAGTCCGTATTCCAGAGCCTGTAGCGTCAAAATTCCATTTTGACGCACATCATTCTCTTAGAAGCTCGTTTAGGAGCTTGTGCCTCGAAAGACCTAGTTTTGGAGCATCAAAATCAATGTTTGGAGGCACAACAAGGTTTCAAGATGCAACTCCCTATTACGGAGCCTATAGTGTTAAAACTTGATTTTGATGCACATTGTGCTCTTAGAACCTCATTTCGGAGCGTGTGGCTCAAAAGCTCCAGTTTTCGAAACATCAAAATCAATGTTTAAAGGCACAACAAGGTTTCAAGACACAAGTCCTGATTCTCAAGCTGATTGTTTGGAGACACAACAAGGTTTCAAGACACAAATCCCAATTCCAGAGTCGGTAGCATCAAAACACAATTTTTATGTACATTGTGCTCTTAGAACCTCATTTTGGAACTTGTGCCTTGAAAGCCCTGATTTTGGAACATCAAAATCAATGTTTTGAGGCAAAACAAGGTTTCAAGAAGCAAGTCCCTACTATGGAGCCTATAGCGTCAAAATTCCATTTTGACACACATCATTCTCTTAGAAGCTCATTTCGGAGCTTGTGCCTCGAAAGACCCAATTTTGGAGCATCAAAATCAATATTTGGAGGCACAACAAGGTTTCAAGATGCAAGTCTTGATTCTAGAGTCAATAGCGTCAAAATCTGATTTGGGGCACATCGTGCTTGTGGCTCAAAACGCATGGTTGCGGAGCATCAAAATCAGTGTTTTGAGACACAACAAGGTTTCAAGATGCAAGCCCCGATTCTAGTGCCAGTAGCATCAAAATTCAATTTTGATGCACATTGTACTCTTAGAACCCTATTTTAGAAATTGTGCCGCAAAAGCCCCAGTTTTGGAGCATCAAAATCAATGTTTGGAGGCACAACAAGGTTTCAAGATGCAAGTCCTGAATCTCGAGCCGGGTAGCGTCAGAATTTGATTCTGACGTACATCGTGCTCTTAGATCCTTGTTTTGGAGCTTATGCATCAAAATCTTCAATTTCGAATCATCAAAATTGGTGTCCGCAGGCACAACAAGCTTTCAAGATGCAAGTCCCTATTCCGGAGCTTGTAGTGTCAAAAAGTTATTTTGATGCACATCGTGCTCTTAGAACCTCGTTTTGGAGCGTGTAGCTCGAAAGCTCCAGTTTCAAAACATCAAAATCAATGTTTAAAGGCACAATAAGGTTTCAAGATGCAAGTCGTGATACTGGATTCGGTAGCATCAAAATTGGTGTCTGGAGGCACAACAAGCTTTCAAGATGCAAATCCCTTAGAACCTCATTTCGGAGCTTGTCCCGAAAGGCCTGATTTTGGAACTTCAAAATCAATGTTTTGAGGAACAACAAGGTTTCAAGCAGCAAGTCACTATTTTGGAGCCTGTAGCATCAAAATTCCATTTTGACGCACATCATTCTCTTAGAATCTCATTTTGGAGCTTGTGCTTCGAAAGACCCAGTTGTGGAGCATAGAAATGAAAGTTTAAAGGCACAACAAGGTTTGAAGATGGAAGTCCCAATTCTAGAGTCAATAGTGTCAAAATTTGATTTTCGCGTACATCGTGCTCTTAGAACCTCATTTTGAAGCTTGTGCCTCGAAAGCCCCAGTTTCAGAGCATCAAAATCAGTGATTTGAGGCACAAAAAGGTTTCAAGATGCAAACCCTGATTCTCAAGCCAGGAGCATCAAAATTCAATTTTGATGCACATTGTGCTCTTAGAACCCTGTTTTAGAAATTGTTCCTCCAAAGCCCCTGTTTTGAAGCATCAAAATCAATGTTTTGAGGCACAACAAGGTTTCAAGATGCAAGTCCTAATTCTGGAGCCCGTAGCGTTAGAATTTGATTTTGATCCACATCGTGCTCTTAGAACCTTATTTTGGAGCTTATGCCATAAAATCTTAGGTTTCAAAGCATCAAAATTGGTATTTGGAGGCACAACAAGATTTCAATACGCAACTCCCTATTTTGGAGCCTGTAGTGTCAAAATGTGATTTTGATGCACATCGTGCTATTAGAATCTCGTTTCAAAGCGTGTTGCTCAAAAGCTCTAGTTTCAAAACTTCAAAATAAATGTTTTAAAGGCACAAAAAGGTTTGAAGACACAAGTCCCGATTCTCAAGCTGATAGCGTTAAAATACGATTTTGATAAACATGGTGTTCTTAGAACCCCATTTCAGAGGTTGTGCCTCAAAAGCCTCATTTTTAGAGCATTAAAATTAGTGTTCGGAGGCACAACAAGGTTTCCAGACACAAGTCCGAATTCCGAAGTCAGTAGCGTCAAAACGCAATTTTGATGTAAATCATTCTCTTAGAACCTCATTTCGGAGGATGTGCCTTGAAAGCCTCGATTTGGAAACATCATAATCAATGTTTTGAGGCACAACAAGGTTTCAAGAAGCAAGTCCCTATTCCAGAGCCTGTAGTGTCAAAATTCTATTTTGATGCACATCATTCTCTTAGAAGCTCAGTTCGGAGCTTGTGCCTCGAAAGACCCAGTTTTGGAGCATCAAAATCAATGTTTGGAGGCACAACAAGGTTTCAAGATGTGAGTCTTGATTCTAGACTCAATAGTGTCAAAATCTGATTTTGGCGCACATCATGTTCCTAGAACCTCATTTCGAAGGTTGTGCCTTGAAAGCCCCGGTTTTGGAGCATCAATATCAGTGTTTTCAGGCACAACAAGGTTTCAAGATGCCAGTCCCGATTCTAGAGCCAGTAGCATCAAAATTGTGCCTTAAAAGCCCCAGTTTTGGAGCATCAAAATCGATGTTTGGAGGCACAACAAGGTTTCAAGATGCAAGTCCTGATTCTAGAGCCAATAGACTCAAAATTTGATTTTGACGTACATCATGGTCTTAGAACCTTGTTTTTGAGCTTATGCCTCAAACTCTTCGGTTTCGATGCATCAAAATTTGTGTTTGGAGGCACAGCAAGCTTTCATGATGCAAGTCCCTATTCCGGAGCTCTAGTTTCAAAACATCAAAATCAATGTTTAAAGGCACAACAAGGTTTTAGGACAAAAGTCCCAATTCTCAAGTTGATGGTGTCAAAACACGATTTTGACAAACATGGTGTTCTTAGAACCTCATTTCAGAGGTTGTACCTCAAAAGCCTCATTTTTGGAGCATAAAAAATAGTGTTTGGAGGCACAACAATACTTCAAGCCACAAGTCCCAATTCGAGAGTCGGTAGCATCAAAACGCAATTTTGATGTACATCATGCTCTTAGAACCTCATTTCGGAACTTGTGCTTTGAAAGCCCTGATTTTGGAACATCAAAACCTATTTTTCGAGGCACACCAAGCTTTCAAAAAGGAAGTCCCTATTCCGGAACCTGTAGTGTCAAAATTCCATTTTGACGCACATCATTCTCTTAGAAGCTCATTCCGGAGCTTGTGACTTGAAAGACCCAGTTTTGGACCATCAAAATCAATGTTTGGAGGCACAACAAGGTTTGAAGATGCAAGTGCTGATTCTAGAGTCAATAGCGTCAAAATCAAATTTTGGCACACATCGTGCTCTTAGAACCTCTTTTTGAAGCTTGTGCCTCAAAAGCCCCAGTTTCGAAGCATCAATATGAGTGTTTTGAGGCACAACAAGGTTTCAAGATGCAAGTCCGATTCTCCAGTAGCATCAAAATTCAATTTTGATGCACATTGTGCTCTTAGAACCTTGTTTTAGAAATTGTGCCCCAAAAGCCCCTGTTGTGGCTCGAAAGCTCCAGCTTTAGAACATCAAAATCAATGTTTAAAGGCACAACAAGGTTTCAAGACACAAGTCCCGATTCTCAAGCTGATAGCGTCAAAACACGATTTTGACAAACATGGGGTTCTTAGAACCTCATTTCGGAGCTTGTGCAATGAAAGCCCTGATTTTGGAACATCAAAATCAATGTTTTGAGGTACAACAAGGTTTCAAGAAGCAAGTCCCAATTCCAAAGTTAGTAGCATTAAAACACAATTGCTGTTTGGAGGCACAACAAGCTTTCAAGATGAAAGTCCCCTATTATGGAGGATGTAGTGTCAAAACGTGATTTCGATGCACAACGTGCTCTTAGAACCTCATTTCGGAGCGTGTGGCTCGAAAGCTCCAGTTTAAAAACAACAAAAACAATGTTTAACGGCGCAACAATGTTTCACGACAAAAGTCCCTATTCTCAAGCTGATGGCATCAAAACACCATATGGACAAACATGGTGTTCTTAGAACCTCATTTCGGAGCTTGTGCCTTGAAATCATTGATTTTGGAACATCAAAATCAATGTTTTGAGGCACAACAAGGTTTCAACAAGCAAGTCCCTATTCCATAGACTGTAGCGTCAAAATTCCATTTTGACGCACATCATTCTCTTAGATGCTCATTTCGGAGCTTGTGCCTCAAAAGATCCAATTTTGGAGCATCAAAGTCGTTGTTTGGAGGCACAACAAGGTTTCAAGATGCAAATCCCAATTCTAGAGTCAATAGCGTCAAAATCTGATTTTGGCACACATCGTGCTCTTAGAACCTCATTTTGAAGCTTGTGCCCTGAAAGCTCCGGTTTCGGAGCATCAAAATCAGTTTTTTGAGGCATAAAAAGGTTTCAAGATGCAAGCCCCAATTCTAAATCCAATAGCATCAGAATTCAATTTTGATGCACAGTGTACTCTAAGAACCCTGTTTTAGAAATTGTGCCTCAAAACCCTAGTTTTGGAGGATCAAAATCGATGTTTGGAGGCACAACAAGGTTTCAACATGTAAGTCGTGATATTGGATCCAGTAGCATCAAAATTGGTGTCTGGAGGCACAACAAGCTTTCAAGACGCAAATCCCTATTCCGGAGCCTGTAGTGTCAAAACGTGATTTTGATGCTACCGGCTCCAGAATCAGGACTTGCATCTTGAAACCTTGTTGTGCCTCCAAACATTGATTTTGATACTCCAAAACTGCGTCTTTCGTGTCACAAGGTCGGAAATGAGCTTCTAAGACAATGATGTGCGTCAAAATGTAATTTTGATGCTACAGGCTCCGGAATAAGGACTTGCTTCTTGAAACCTTGTTGTGCCTCAAAACATTGATTTTGATGTTCCAAAATCATCGCTTTCAAGGCACAAGTTCCGAAATGAGGTTCTAAGAGCACGATGTACATAAAAATGGTGTGTTTTGACGCTACCGACTCTGAAATTGGGACTTGTGTCTTGAAACCTTGTTGTGCCTCCAAACACTAATTTTTTATGCTCCAAAGACGAGGCTTTTGAGGCACAAACTCTAAAATGAGGTTCAAAGAACACCATGTTTGTCAAAATTGTGTTTTGACGCTATCAGCTTGAGAATTAATACTTGTGTCTTGAAACCTTGTTGTGCCTTTAAACATTGATTTTGATGTTCGGAAAGTGGAGCTTTCGAGCCACACGCTCAGAAATGAGGTTCTAAGAGCACGATGTGCATCAAAATCAAGTTTTGACACTACGGGCTCTGGAATAGGGACTTGCGTCTTGAAAGCTTGTTGTGCCTCCAAACATTGATTTTGGTGCTCCAAAACTGGGTCTTTCGAGGCACAAGCTCTGAAATGAGGTTTTATGAGAATGATGTGCGTTAAAATGAAATTTTGACACTACAGACTTAGGAAGAGGGACTTTCTTCTTTAAACCCTTTTGTGCCTCAAAAGATTGATTTTGATGTTCCAAAATCAGGGCTTTCAAAACAAAGCCTCCGAAATGAGGTTCTAAAAGAATGACGCACATCAAAATTTTGTTTTGACAATACCCACTCTAAAATTGGGAATTGTGTCTTGAAACCTTTTTGTGCCTCCACACACTAATTTTTATGCTCTAAAAATGAGGTTCTAAGAACACTATGTTTTTTAAAATCGCGTTTTGACGCTATCAGCTTGAGAATCAGGACTTGTGTCGTGAAACCTTGTTGTGCCTTTAAACATTGATTTTGATGTTTTGAAATTGGAGATTTAGAACCACATGCTTCGAAATGAGGTTCTAAGAGCATGATGTGTATCAAAATCAAATTTTGACACTACGGGCTCTGGAATAGGCACTTGCATCTTGAAAGCTTGTTGTGCCTCCAAACACCAATTTTGATGCTACCCGGCTCCAGAATCAGGACTTGCATCTTGAAACCTTGTTGTGCCTCCAAACATCTATTTTGATGCTCCAAAACTGGGGCTTTTGAGGCACAATTTCTGAAACAGGGTTCTAAGAGCACAATGTGCATCAAAATTGAATTTTGATGCTACTGGTTCTAGAATCGAGGCTTGCATCTTGAAACCTTGTTGTGCCTCAAAAAAATAATTTTGATGCTCCGAAACAAGGGCTTGCATCTTGAAACCTTGTTGTGCCTCCATAAATTGATTTTGATGCACCAAAACTGGGTCTTTCGAGGCACAAGCTCCGAAATGAGCTTCTAAGAGAATGATGTGCGTCAAAATGACATTTTGACGCTACAGGCTCCCGAATAGGGATTTTCTTCTTGAAACCTTGTTGTGCCCCAAAACATTGATTTTGATGCTCCAAAAATGAGGGTTTTGACGCACAACCTCTGAAATGAGGTTCTAAGAACACCTTGTTTGTCAAAATCATGTTTTGACGCTATCAACTTGAGAATCGGGACTTGTGTCTTCAAACCTTGTTGTGCCTTTAAACATTGATTTTCATGTTTCGAAATTGGAGCTTTCGAGCCACATGCTCCGAAACGAGGTTCTAAGAGCACGATGTGTGTGAAAATCAAATTTTAACGCTACCGACTCCGGAATCAGGACTTGCATCTTGAGACCTTATTGTGCCTCCAAACATCGATTGCGACGCTAAAAAACTGGGGCTTTTGAGGCACAATTTGTAAAACAAGGTTCTAAGAGCACAATGTGCATCAAAATTAAATTCTGATGCTAATGGCTCTAAATTGGGGCTTGCATCTTGAAACCTTGTTGTGCCTCAAAACACTGATTTTGATGCTTCGAAATGAGATTCTAAGAGCAGGATGTGCGCCAAAATCATATTTTGACTCAATTGACTCTAGAATCGGGACTTGCATCTTCAAACCTTGTTGTGCCCCCAGACATTGATTTTGATGCTCCAAAACTGGGTCTTTCAAGGCACAAGCTCCGAGATGAGCTTCTAAGAGAATAATGTGCGTCAAAATAAAATTTTGATGCTACAAGCTCAAGAATAGGGACTTGACGTTCTAAGAGCATGATGTACATCAAAATTGTGTTTTTGACGCTACCGACTCTAGAATTGGGACTTGTGTCTTGAAACCTTGTGGTGCCTCCACACACTAATTTTTATGCTCCAAAAATGAGGCTTTTGAGGTAGGACCTCCGAAATGAGGTTCTAAGAACACAATATTTGTGAAAATTGTGTTTTGATGCTGTTAGCTTGAGAATCAGGACTTGTGTCGTGAAACCTTGTTGTGCCTTTAAACATTGATTTTGATGTTTTTAAATTGGAGCTTTCGAGCCACACACTCCGAAATGAGGTTCTAAGAGCACGATGTGCGTCAAAATCACATTTTTAAACTACAGGTTCTGGAATAGAGATTTGCGTCTTGAAAGCTTGTCGTGCCTCCAAACACCAATTTGGATGCTTCGGAAGCAAAGATTTTTTAGGCATAAGCTCCAAAACAAAGTTCTAAGAGTACGAAGTGCATCATAATCAAATTCTGACGCTACCGGCTCCAGAAATAGGACTTACATCTTGAAACCTTGTTTTTGCCTCCAAACATCGATTTTGATGCTCCAAAACTGGGGCTTTTGAGGCACAATTTCTAAAATATGGTTCTAAGCGCACAATGTGCATCAAAATTGAATTTTGATGCTACTGGCTCTAGAATCAAGGCTTGCATCTTGAAACCTTGGTGTGCCTCAAAACACTGATTTTGATGATCCGAAACCGGGGCTTTCGATGCGAAAAGCTCCGAAATGAGCTTCTAAGAGAATGATGTACGTCAAAATGGAATTTTGACGCTATTGGCTATGGAATAGGGGACTTACTTCTAGAAACCTTGCTGTGCCCGAAAACATTGATTTTCATGTTCCAAAATCAGGGCTTTCAAGGCACAAGCTCCGAAATGAGGTTCTAAGAGCACGATGTACATGAAATTGCGTTTTGACACTACGGGTTCCGAAATAGGGACTTGCATCTTGAAATCTTGTTGTGCCTCCAAACACCAATTTTGATGCTTTGAAACCGATGATTTTGAGGCATAAGCTCCAAAATAAAGGTTCTAAGAGCACGATGTGCATCAAAATCAAATTTTGACGCTACCGGCTCCAAACATTTATCTCGAAACCTTATTGTGCCTCCAAACATCGATTTTGATGCTCCAAAACTGGGGCTTTTGAGGCATAATTAATAAAACAACGTTTTAAGAGCACAAAGTGAACCAAAATTGAATTTTAATGCTACTGGCTTTAGAATCAGGGCTTGCATCTTGAAACCTTGTTATGCCTCAAAACACTGATTTTGATGCTTCGAATCTGGAGCTTTCTAGGCACAAGATTCGAAATGAGGTTCTAAGTGCACGATGTGCACCAAAATCAGATTTTGACGCTATTGACTCTAGAATTGGGACTTGCATCTTGAAAGCTTGTTGTGCCTTCAAACATTGATTTTGATGCTCCAAAACTAGGTCTTTCGAGGCACAAGCTCCGAAATGAGCTTCTAAGAGAATGATGTGTGTCAAAATGGAATTTCGACGCTACAGGCTCCAGAATAGGGGCTTGCTTCTTGAAACCTTGTTGTGCCTCAAAACTTAAATTTTGATGTTCCAAAATCAGGCCTTTCAAGGCACAAGCTCCGAAATGAGGTTCTAAGAGCATGATGTACACCAAAATTTTGTTTTGACGCTACCGACTCTAAAATTGGGACTTGTGTATTGAAACCTTGTTGTGCCTCCAAACACTAATTTTAATGCTAAAAAAATGAGCGTTTTCAGGCACGACCTCCAAAATGAGGTTCTAAGAACACCATGTTTGTCAAAATTGTGTTTTGATGCTATCAGCTTCAGAATCGGGACTTGTGTCTTGAAACCTTGTTGTGCTTTTAAACATTTATTTTGATTCTCCAAAACTGGGTCTTTCGAGGCACAAGCTCTTAAATGAGCTTTTAAGAGAATGATGTGCGTCAAAATGGAATTTTGATGCTAGAGGCTAGGGAATAGGGACTTGCTTCTTGAAACCTTGTTGTGCTTCAAAACATTGCTTTTGATGTTCCAGAATCAGGGCTTTCGGTTCTAAGAGCACGACGTACATCAAAATTGTGTTTTCACGCTATCGACTCTGGAATTGGGACTTGTGTCTTGAAACCTTGTTTTGCCTTCAAATACTAATTTTTATGCTGCAAAAATGAGGCCTTTGAGGCACGACCTCCGAAATGAGGTTCTAAGAACACCATGTTTGTCAAAATCATGTTTTGACACTAGCAGCTTCAGAATCGGGACTTGTGTCTTGACACGTTGTTGTGCCTTTAAACATTGATTTTGATGTTTTGAAAAAGGAGCTTTCGAGCCACACGCTTTGAAACGAGGTTCTAAGAGCATCTTGAAAGCATGTTGTGCCTCCAAACACTAATTTTGATGTTTCAAAACCAAAGATTTTGAGGCATAAGCTCCAAAATAAGGTTCTAAGAGCACGATGTGCGTCAAAATCAATTTGTGACGCTACCGGCTCCTAAATCAAGACTTGCATCTTGAAACCTTGTTGTGTCTCCAAACATCTATTTTGATGCTCCAAAACTGGGGCTTTTGAGGCACAATTTCTAAAACAAGGTTCTAAGAGCACAATGTGCATCAAAATTGAATTTTGATGCTACTGACTCCAGAATTGGGACTTGCATCTTGAAACCTTGTTGTGCCTCCAAACATTGATTTTGATCCTCCAAAACTGGGTCTTTCGAGGGACAACCTCCGAAATGAGATTCTAAGAGAATGATGTGCGTCAAAATGACATTTTGATGCTACAGGCTTCGGAATAGGGACTTTCTTCTTAAAACCTTGTTGTGACCCAAAAATTTGACTATGATGTTCCAAAATCAAGGCTTTCAATGCACAAGCTCTGAAATGAGGTTCTAATAGCATGATGTACATCAAAATTTTGTTTTGATGCTACCGACTCTGGAATTGGGACTTGTGTCTTGCAACCTTGTTGTGCCTCCAACACTAATTTTTATGCTCCAAAAATGAGGCTTTTAAGGGCACAACCGCCAAAATGAGGTTCTAAGAACACTGAGTTTGTCAAAATCATGTTTTGACGCTATCAACCTGAGAATCGGGACTTGTGTCTTCAAACCTTTTTGTGGCTTTGAACATTGATTTTCATTTTTCGAAACTGGAGCTTTGGAGCCACACGCTCTGAAACGAGGTTCTTAGAGCACAATGTGCATAAAAATCATGTTTTCACACTATGGGCTCCAGAATAGGGATTGGCGTCTTGAATGCTTGTTGTGCCTGCAAACACCAATTTTGATGCTTCGAAATTCAAGATTTTGACGCATAAGCTCCAAAACAAGGTTCTAAGAGCACGATGTGTGTTAAAATCAAATTTTGACGCTACCGGCTTCGGAATCAGGACTTGCATCTTGAAACATTGTTGTACCTCCAAACATCGATTTTGATGCTCCAAAATAGGGGCTTTTGAGGCACAATTTGTAAAACAGGGTTCTAAGAGCACAGTGTGCATCAAATCTGAATTCTGATGCTATTGGCTCTAGAATCGGGGCTTGCATCTTGAAACCTTGTTGTGCCTCAAAACACTGATTTTGATGCTTTGAAATCGGGGCTTTCGAGGCACAAGCTTCAAAATGAGGTTCTAAGAGCACGATGTGCGCCAAAATCAGATTTTGACGCTATTGCCTCTAGAATCGTGACTTGCATCTTGAAACCTTGTTGTGCCTCCAAACATTGATTTTGATGCTCCAAAACTAGGTCTTTCGAGGCACAAGCTCCGAAATGAGCTTCTAAGAGAATGACGTGCATCAAAATGGAATTTTGACGCTATTGGCTCCTGCATAGGGACTTGCTTCTTGAAAGCTTGTTGTGCCCCAAAACATTGATTTTGATGTTCCAAAATCAAGACCTTCAATGCACATGTTCCCAAATGAGGTTCTAAGAGCACGATGTACATCAAAATTGTGTTTTGACGCTACCGACTCTGGAATTGGCACTTGTGTCTTGAAACCTTGTTGTGCCTCCAAATACTAATTTTTATGCTCCAAAAATGAGGGTTTTGAGGCACCACCTCCGAAATGAGGCTCTAAGAACACCGTGTTTTTAAAAATTGTATTTTGATGCTATCAGCTTGAGATGTGCATGATGTGCATCAAAATCACGTTTTGACACTAAAAGCTCTAGAATAGGGACTTGCTTCTTTAAAGCTTGTTGTGCCTCTTAACATTAATTTTGATGCTTCGAAACAAACGATTTTGAGGCATAAGCTCCAAAACAAGGTTCTAAAAGCACGAAGTGCGTCATAATCAAATTCTGACGCTATGGGCTCCAGAATCAGGACTTGCATCTTGAAACCTTGTTGTGCCTCCAAAAGTCGATTTTGATGCTCCAAAACTGTTGATTTTGAGACACAATTTCTAAAACAGGGTTCTAAAAACACAATGTGCATCAAAATTGAATTTTGATTCTATTGGCTCTACAATTGGGGCTTGCATCTTGAAACCTTGTTGTGACTCAAAACACTGATTTTGATACTCCGAAACCGAGGCTTTCGAGGCACAAGCTTCGAAATGAGGTTCTAAGAGCATGATGTGCATCAAAATCAGATTTTGACTCTATTGACTCTAGAATCGGCACTTGCATCTTGAAACTTTGTTGTGCCTCCAAACATTGCTTTTGATGTTCCAAAATCTGGGCATTCAAGGCACAAGCTCCGAAATGAGGCTCTAAGAGCACGATGTACATCAAATTTGCATTTTCACGCTACCGACTTTGGAATTGGGACTTGTGTCTTGTGAGGCACGACCTCTGAAATGAGGTTCTAAGAACACCATGTTTGTCAAAATTGTGTTTTGACGCTATTAGCTTGAGAATTGGGACTTTTGTCTTGAAACTTTGTTGTGCCTTTAAACATTGATTTTGATGTTTTGAAACTGGAGATTTTGAGCCACACGCTCCAAAAGGAGGTTCTAAGAGCACGATGTGCATCAAAATCAAGTTTTGACACTAGTAGCTCCAGAATAGGGACTTGCATCTTGAATGCTTGTTGTGCCTCCAAACACCAATTTTGATGCTTCGAAACTGAAGATTTTGAGGCATAAGCTCCAAAACAAGGTTCTAAGAGCACGATGTGCGTCAAAATCAAATTTTGATGCTACCGGCTCCAGAATAAGGACTTGCATCTTGAAACCTTGTTGTTCCTCCAAACATCTATTTTGATGCTCCAAAACTGGGGCTTTTGAGGCACAATTTCTAAAACAGGGTTCTAAGAGTACAATGTGCATCAAAATTGAATTTTGATGCTACTGCCTCTAGAATCGGGGCTTGCATTTTGAAACCTTGTTGTGCCTAAAAAAACTAATTTTGATGCTCTGAAACAAGGGCTTTCGAGGCACAAGGTTCGAAATAAGGTTCTAAGAGCAAGATGTGCGCCAAAATCAAATTTTCACGCTATTGACTTTAGAATCGGGACTTGCATCTTGAAACCTTGTTGTGCCTCCAAACATTGATTTTGATGCTCCAAAACTGGATCTTTCGAGGCAAGATCTCTGAAATGAGCTTCTAAGAGAATGATGTGCGTCAAAATGACATTTTGACACTACAGGCTCCAGAATAGGGACTTTCTTGTTGAAATTGAAGAAGTTGAGGAAATACAACCTCAGAGATCCCAAGAACACCTGCATGCAAATACCTGTCACAAGAGAAGAATGAAGGCAGATAAAGCAAAAAAGCATAAATGCTCTGAAGAATAAAATTATCATTAAAAAAGGGAATCAATTTTTTGAACAAGTACAATACAATCCTTATAAAAGGATAAGAGCAACCTTAAAGGTGTGCAACCCTAAATAAACCCTAAAGGGATAATGTGTATTTAATAATTAGAATAATTATTAAATACTTACAATATTTATTAAATGCCTAAGTTTAGCTTAAACGTAGAGTTTAATAAACTAATAATTAAATAAATAATTGTTAGCTAATACAAGATAACTCTAACACCCCCCTTTAAGATGAACTTAGGGAGTAGCTAAAAAACTAAATGCATGAAGCATAATGCAACTACATGATGAAGGCAAATTTGGAGCTCGACAACAAGGCCTGATGAGGTACCCAATCACAACCAAATTTCTATGAACCAGAGAAATAGAGAAATCCACGCGGGAAAAAACTCTACTCCAAAAAGAGATGGAAAAGCAAGAATACCACTGAAGCATGAAATAGTTGCAAACATTGTCGAAGATTAACTGCTGATCTGAAGAACCTCCACTGAAATAGAACATGACTAGGTAAAGAAGACTGTAATCTGCATGAGTGCCCTCAAATGACACTACTCGAATAAGATGGCAAACAAAGGCAAACAACTGAACTCGAAGATACAGATGGCAAACAAAGGCAAACAACTGAACTTGAAGATACAGATGGCATGGGACACCAAAGCCTGAAGAGCTGATCAATCGAACCAAGGAAGCATTAGAACCAACAAGACAAACCTCCCCATAATGTTGAAAAGGGAGAGGGACATGTACACTGAAAAGAACGGCCAACAAGAACTGCATGACGAAGAACCAGGAATATCGAAGGTGCAGAGAAAGTAAATAGTGTAGTGGAAGGAACACTCACTTGACAGACAACATGAGGTGAATGTCATGGAAGGAACACTCGCTGGACAAAGGTAGATGGCAAACAAGGCAAACATCAACCCCCTCATGGCACTTTATAATTAGTGCATGTACAATAAGGCACAAGATGTGCAAGATCCCAAGTAAACAATACATGATGACACTTTATCTTAGTGCGTTTGCATAAATGAAGCTACAATGATAAGAAGAAACAAGAACCAAAACCGAGACATCCTACTCAGAGAAGAGATCCCAGGACCTGAAACAACCAAGATATCCACCAGAGTGCTGAAAAGCAAAAAATTGAATAAAATATTCCTAGACCAGAATCTGGAAATCAAACTCATATGGCTTGAAAGTGCACAGAACAAGCTTTCCAACGATATAAAGTTTTCAAAAAACAAATTTCGCATGCTCATTCTATGGCTCCCAGAATGCAAAAAAGAGACCCCACTTTGACTGGAAAAAAACAGTCAAACAACAAAATTGGAAAAAAAATTCCAATACCACGAGGTCCGGCTCGGAACCAGCTTTCCAACGCCTATTCGTTTTTGAAAAACCGACTTCGTTTGCCCATGTTATGGCCAAAAGAAAAAAACCCCTCTTTTTGGGCATAAAAAGGGTAAATAAATTTTTTTTTTTTTAAATTATTTTTATTTTTGACGTAAATTTTCTGACGCATTTGCAGGTACAGCCGTAAGGATTTGTGTGTCTCGTAAAACGTGCCAATGAAAAAATAATGGCCCATATGCACTTGTCACCGAAATAGGCCGAATTATATATCAAAATGAATGGAAATGTCCTTCGGAAGCCAACAGTGAGGTCTGTTTTGGGCCAAACTACTCTGATTTTTTTTAAATAATTTTTTCACAAATTTCTCGAAATTCGTGCAAAAGAAAAGGCAAAAACCAAAGAAAAAATTTCAGAACTCAAATTTGACAAATTTTATATGAAAATGGGGGTTTTGGAGTGTTCTGAGCTCAACGGTGAGGTCCGTTTGAGCCCAAAATGATCAAAAAGAAAACAGCTACCCCAGATCCAATAAAAAATTCTGAAAAAACTTGAAACCCTCCTCCAAAAAATCTACTGAAAAATTAGGAACAAGCAGCAACAGATGTAGGCTATGATACCATGAAGAAGTTGAGGAAATACAACTTCAGAGATCCCAAGAACACCTGCATGCAAATACCTGTCACAAGAGAAGAATGGAGGCACATAAAGCAAAAAAGCATAAATGCTCTGAAGAAGAAAATTATCATTCAGAAAGGGAATCAATTTTTTGAACAAGTACAATACAATCCTTATAAAAGGATAATAGCAACCCTAAAGGTGTGCAACCCTAAATAAACCCTAAAGGGATAATGTGTATTTAATAATTAGCATACCTACAATATTTATTAAATGCCTAAGTTTAGCTTAAGCGTAGAGTTTAATAAACTAATAATTAAATAAATAACTATTAGCTAATAGAAGATAACTCTAACAGAAACCTTGTTGTGCCCCAAAACATTGATTTTGATGTTTCAAAATAAGGGCTTTCAAGGCACAAGCTCCGAAATGAGGTTCTAAGAGCATGATGTACATCAAAATTGCGTTTTGATGTTACCGACTCTGGAATGGGGACCTGTGTCTTGAAACCTTGTTGTGCCTCCAAACACTAATTTTTATGCTCCAAAAATGAGGCTTTTGAGGCGCAACCACCGAAATGAGGTTTTAAGAACACCATGTTTGTCAAAATCGTGTTTTGACGCTATTAGCTTGAGAATCGGGATTTGTGTCTTTGAAACCTTGTTGTGCCTCCAAACACTAATTTTTATGCTCCAAAAATGAGGCTTTTGAGGCGCAACCGCCGAAATGATGTTTTAAGAACACCGTGTTTGTCAAAATCATGTTTTGATGCTATCAGCTTGAGAATCGAAACTTGTGTCTTCGAACCTTGTTGTGTCTTTCAACATTGATTTCCATGTTTCAAAACTGGAGCTTTCAAGCCACATGCAAAACAAGGTTCTTAGAGCACAATGTACATCAAAATCATGTTTTGACACTAAGGGCTCTGGAATAGGGATTGGCATCTTGAAAGCTTGTTGTGCCTCCAAACATCAATTTTGATGCTTCGAAATCGAAGATTTTGAGGCATAAGCTCCAAAACAAAGTTTTAAGAGCACGAAGTGCGTCAAAATCAAATTTTGACGCTACCGGCTCCAGAGTCAAGACTTCCATCTTGAAACCTTGTTGTGCCTCCAAACATCGATTGTGATGCTCTCAAATGGGTTCTAAGAGCACAATGTGCATCAAAATTGAATTCTGCTGCTACTGGCTCTGGAATCGGGGCTTGCATCTTGAAACCTTGCTGTGCCTCAAAACATTGATTTTGATGCTCCGAAACTGAGGCTTTCGAGGCAAAAGCTTTGAAATGAGGTTCTAAGAGCACGATGTGCGCCAAAATCATATTTTGATGCTATTGACTCTAGAATTGCGACTTGCATCTTCAAACCTTGTTGTGCCTCGAAACATTGATTTTGATGCTGCAAAACTGGGTCTTTCGAGGTAGAAGCTCCGAAATGAGCTTCTAAGAGAATGATGTGTGTCAAAATGAAATTTTGATGCTACAGGCTCAGGAATAGGTACTTGCTTCTTGAAACCTTATTGTTCCTCAAAACATTGATTTTGATGTTCCAAAATCAGGGCTTTCAAAGCACAGACTCCGAAATGAGGTTCTAAGAGCACGATGTACATCAAAATTGCGTTTTGACTCTACCGACTCTGGAATTGGGACTTGTGTCTTGAAACCTTGTGGTGCCTCCACACACTAATTTTTATACTCCAAAATTGAGGCTTTTGATTCAGGACCTCTGAGATGAGGTTCCAAGAACACCATGTTTGTCCAAACATGGTGTTCTTAAAACCTCATTTCGAAGGTTGTGCCTCAAAAGCCTCATTTTTTTAGAATAAAAATTAGTGTTTGGAGGCAGAACAAATTTTCAAGACACAAGTCCCAATTCTAGAGTTGGTGTCATCAAAACGCAATTTTAATGTACATCGTGCTCTCAGAACCGCATTTCGGAGCTTGTGCCTTGAAAGCCCTGATTTTGGAACATTAAAATCAATGTTTTGAGGCACAACAAGGTTTCAAGAAGCAAGTGCCTATTTTGGAGCTTGTAGCGTCAAAATTCCATTTTGATGCACATCATTCTCTTAGAAGCTCATTTTGGAGCTTGTGCCTCAAAAGACCCACTTTTGGAGCATCAAAATCAATGTTTGGAGGCACAACAAGGTTTCAAGATGGAAGTCCCGATTATAGAGTAAATAGCATCAAAATTTGATTTTGGCGCACATCATGCTCTTTGAACCTTATTTTGAAGCGTGTGCCTCAAAAGCCCCGGTTTCGGAGCATCAAAATAAGTGTTTTGAGGCACAACAACGTTTCAAGATGCAAGCTCCGATTCTAGAGCCACTAGCATCAAAATTCAATTTTGATGAACATTGTGCTCTTACAACCCTGTTTTAGAAATTGTGCCTCAAAAGCCCTCGTTTTGGAGCATTAAAATTGATGTTTGGATGCACAACAAGGTTTCAAGATGCAAGTCCTGATTCTGGAATCGGTAGCGTCATAATTTGATTTTGATGCATATCATGCTCTTAGAACCTTGTTTTGGAGCTTATGCCTCAAAATCTTCGGTTTCGAAGCATCAAAATTGGTGTTTGGAGGCACAACAAGCTTTCAAGATGCAACTCCCTATTACAAAGCCTGTAGTGTCAAAATATGATTTTGATGCACATGGTGCTCTTAGAACCTCGTTTCGGAGTGTGTGGCTTGAAAGCTCCAGTTTCGGAACATCAAAATCAATGTTTAAAGGCACAAGAAGGTTTCAAGACATAAGTCCTGATTCTCAAGCTAATAGCGTCAAAACACGATTTTGACAAACATGATGTTCTTAGAACCTCATTTCAGTGGTTGTGCCTCAAAAGCCTAATTTTTGGAGCATAAAAATTAGTATTTGGAGGCACTACAAGGTTTCAAGACACAAGTCCCAATTTGAGAGTCGGTAGCATCAAAACGCAATTTTGACGTACATCGTGCTCTTAGAACCTCATTTCAGAGCTTGTGCATTGAAAGCCCTGATTTGGGAAAATCAAAATCATTGTTTTGAGGCACAACAAGGTTTTAAGAATAAAGTCCCTATTCCGGAGCCTATAGTATCAAAATTCAATTTTGATGTACATTGTGGTCTTAGAACCCTGTTTTAGAAATTGTGCCTCAAAAGCCCCAGTTTTGGAGTATCAAAATCGATGTTTGGAGGCACGACAAGGTTTCAAGATGCAAGTCCTGATTCTTGAGCCGGTAGAGTCAAAATTTGATTTTGACACACATCATGCTCTTAGAACCTTGTTTTGGAGCTTATGCCTCAAAATCTTTGGTTTCGAAGCATCGAAAATCGTGTTGCGAGGCACAACAAGCTTTGGAGCGTGTGGCTCGAAAGCTCCAGTTTCAAAACATCAAAATCAATGTTTAAAGGCACAACAAGGTTTCAAGACACAAGTCCCAATTCTAGAGTCAGTAGCGTCAAAACACAATTTTGATGTACATCGTGCTCTTAGAACTTCATTTCGGAGATTTTGCCTTGAAAGGCCTGATTTTGAAACATCAAAATCAATGTTTTAAGGCACAACAAGGTTTCAATAAGCAAGTCCCTATTCAAGATCCTGTAGCAACAAAATTCTATCTGAGAACCTTATTTTGAAGGTTGTGCCTCGCGTTTTGAGAGCATCAAAATCAGTGTTTTGAGGCACAACAAGGTTTCAAGATGCAAGCCCCAACTCTGGATCTAGTAGCATCAAAATTCAATTTTGATGCACATTGTGCTCTTAGAACCCTGTTTTAGAAATTGTGCCTCAAAAGCCTTAGTTTTGGAGTATCAAAATCGATGTTTGGAGGCAGAATAAGGTTTCTAGACACAAGTCCCGATTCTCAAGCTGATAGAGTCAGAACAAGATTTTGACAAACATGGTGTTCTTAGAACCTCATTTCGAAGGTTGTGCCTCAAAAGCCTCATTTTTGGAGCATAAAAATTAGTGTTTGGAGGAAGAACAAGGTTTCAAGACACAAAGACACAAGACGCAATTCCAGAGTCGATAGCATCAAAACGCAATTTTGATTTACATCGTGCTCTCAGAACCTAATTTCGGAGCTTGTGCCTTGAAAGCCCTGATTTTGGAACCTCCAAATAAATGTTTTGAGGCACAGCAAGGTTACAAGAAGCAAGTCCCTATTCCGGAGCCTATAGTGTCAAAATTTGATTTTGATGCATATCATTCTCTTAGAAGTTCATTTCGGAGCTTGTGCCTCGAAAGACCCAGTTTTGGAGCATCAAAATCAATGTTTGGAGGCACAACAAGGTTTCAAGATGCAAGTCCCGATTCTAGAGTCAATAGAGTGAAAATTTGATTTTGGGGCACATCGTGCTCTAAGAACATCATTTCGAAGCTTGTGCCTTGAAAGCCCCAATTTTGGAGCATTAAAATTGATGTTTGGAGGCACAACAAGGTTGAAAGATGCAAGTCCTGATTCTGGAGCCGGTAGCTTCAAATTTTGATTTTGGCGAACATCGTGCTCTTAGAACCTCGTTTCGGAGCGTGTTGCTCGACAGCTACAGTTTCAACACATCATAATCAATGTTTAAAGACACAACAAGGTTTCAAGACACAAGGCCCGATTCTCAAGTTGATAGAGTTAAAACACGATTTTGATAAACATGGTGTTATTAGAACCCCATTTTGGAGGTTGTGCATCAAAAGCCTCATTTTAAGAGCATAAAAATTAGTGTTTGGAGGCACAACAAGGTTTCCAAACACATGTCCCAATTCCAGAGTTGGTAGCATCAAAACGCAATTTTGATGTACATCGTGCTCTTAGAACCTTATTTCGAAGGTTTTGCCTTGAAAGCCTTGATTTTGGAACATCAAAATCAATGTTTTGAGGCACAACAAGGTTTCAAGAAGCAAGTCCCTATTCCAGAGCCTGTAGCATTAAAATTCCATTTTGACGCACATCATTCTCTTAGAAGCTCATTTCAGAGCTTGTGCCTCAAAAGACCCAGTTTTTTAGCATCAAAATCAATCTTTGGAGGCACAAGAAGATTTCAAGATGCAAACCCCGATTCTGGAGCCGATATTGTTTGAATTTGATTCTGATGCACCTCGTGCTCTTAGAACCTTTTTTTGGAGCTTATGCCTCAAAATCTTCAGTTTCAAAGCATCAAAATTGGTGTTTGAAGGCACAACAAGCTTTCAAGATGCAACTCCATAGTGTCAAATTGTGATTTTGATGCACATCGTGCTCTTAGAACCTCGTTTCGAAGCGTGTGGCTTGAAAGCTCTAGTTTCCAAACATCAAAATCAATGTTTAAAGGCACAACAAGGTTTCAAGATACAAGTCCCGTTTCTCAAGGTAATAGCTTCAAAACACAATTTTGAAAAACATGGTGTTCATAGAACCTCATTTTGGAGGTTGTGCCTCAAAAGCCTCGTTTTTGGAGCATAAAAATTAGTGTTTGGAGGCACAACAAGGTTTCAAGACACAAATCCCACTTCGAGAGTCGGTAGCATCAAAACACAATTTTTATGTACATCGTGCTCCTAGAACCTCATTTCGGAGCTTGTGCCTTGAAAGCCTTGATTTTGGAACATCAAAATCAATTTTTTGAGGGACAACAAGGTTTCAAGAAGAAAGGCCCTATTCTAGAGCCTGTAGCGTCGAAATTCCATTTTGACGCAAATCATTTTCTTAGAAGCTCATTTCGGAGCTTGTGCCTCGAAAGACCCAGTTTTGGAGCATCAAAACCAATGTTTGGAGGCACAATAAGGTTTCAAGATGCAAGTTATGATTATAGAGTCAATAGCCTCAAAATCTGATTTTGGTGCTCATTGTGCTTTTAGAACCTCATTTCGAAGCTTGTGCCTCGAAAGCCCCGGTTTCGGAGCATCAAAATCAGTGTTTTGAGGCACAACAAGGTTTCAAGATGCAAGCCACGATTCTAGAACCAGTACCACCAAAATTCAATTTTGACGCTATTGACTCTAGAATCGCGACTTGCATCTTGAAACCTTGTTTTGCCTCCAGACATTGATTTTGATGCTCCAATATTGGGTCTTTCGTGGCACAAGCTCCAAACGGAGCTTCTAAGAGAATGATGTGCATCAAAATGGAATTTTGACGCTACGAAATAGGGACTTGCTTCTTGAAACCTTGTTGTGCCTCAAACAATTGATTATGATGTTGCAAAATCAGGGCTTTCAATGCACAAGCTTCGAAACGAGGTTCTAAGAGCACGATGTACATCAAAATTGCATTTTGACGCTACAGACTCTGGAATTGGTACTTGTGTCTTGAAACCTTGTTGTGCCTCCAAACACTAATTTTTATGCTCCAAAAATGAGGCTCTAATTCTAGAGTCAATAGCATCAAAATCTAATTTTGGCAAACATCGTGCTCTTAGAACCTCATTTCGAAGCTTGTTCTTCGGAAGCCCTGGTTTTGGAGCATCAAAATCAGTGTTTTGAGGCACAACAAGGTTTAAAGATGCAAGTCCCTATTCCAGAGCTTGTAGTGTCAAAACATGATTTTGATGCACATCATGCCCTTAGAACCTCATTTTGGAGGTCTTGCCTCAAAAGCCTTGTTTTTGGAGCATAAAAATTAGTGTTTGGGGTCACAACAAGGTTTCAAGACACAAGTTCCAATTCCAGTATCAGTAGCATCAAAATAAAATTTTGATGTACATCGTGCTGTTAGAACCTCATTTCGGAGCTTATGCCTTGAAAGCCCTGATTTTGGAACATTAAAATCAATGTTTTGAGGCACAACAAGGTTTCAAGAAGCAAGTCCCTATTCCAGAGCCTGTAGCGTCAAAATTCCATTTTGACAGATGTCATTCTCTAAGAAGCTCATTTCGGAGCTTGTGCCTCGAAACACCCAGTTTTGGAGCATCAAAATCAATGTTTGGAGGCACAACAACGTTTCAAGATGTTAGTCCCGATTATAGAGTGAATAGCATCAAAATCTGATTTTGGTGCACATCGTGCATTTAGAACCTTGTTTTGGAGCTTATGCCTCAAAATCTTCGATTTCAGAGCGTCAAAATTGCTGTTGGGAGACACAACAAGCTTTCAAGACGCAAGTCCCTATTCCAGAGCTTGTAGTGTCAAAACATGATTTTGATGCACATCATGCTCTTGGAACATCGTTTCAGAGCGTGTGGCTCGAAAGCTCCAGTTTTAAAAACATCAAAATCATTGTTTAAAGCCACAACAAGGTTTCAAGACACAAGTCCTGATTCTCAAGCTAATCGCACCAAAACACGATTTTGACCAACATAGTGTTCTTAGAACCATATTTCGAAGGTCCTGCCTTAAAATGATCATTTTTGGAGCATAAAAATTAGTGTTTGGAGGCACAACAAGGTTTCAAGACACAAATCCCAATTCCAGAGTCGGTAGTGTCTAAACGCAATTTTGATGTACATCGTGCTCTTAGAACCTCATTTTGGAGCTTGTGCCTTGAAAGCCTTGATTTTGGAACATCAAAATCAATGTTTTGAGGCACAACAAGGTTTCAAGAAGCAAGTCCCTATTCCAGAGCCTGTAGCGTCCAAATTTCATTTTGATGCACATCATTCTCTTAGAAGGTTATTTCAGAGCTTGTGCCTCGAAAGACCTAGTTATGGAGCATCAAAATCAATGTTTGGAGGCACAACAAGGTTTCAAGATGCAAGCCCCGATTCTAGAGCCAGTAGCATCAAAATTCAATTTTGATGCACATTGTGCTCTTAGAACACTGTTTTAGAAATTGTGCCTCAAATGCCCTAGTTTTGGAGCATCAAAATCAATGTTTGGAGGCACAACAAGGTTTCAAGATGCAAGCCTCAATTCTAGAGCCAGTAGCATCAAAAATTAATTTTGATGCACATTGTACTCTTAGAACCCTATTTAAAAAATTGTGCCTCAAAAGCCCCAGTTTTGGAGCATCAAAATCGATGTTTGGAGGCACAACAAGGTTTCAAGATGCAAGTCCTGACTCTAGAGCCGATAGTGTCAGAATTTGATTCTGACGCACATCATGCTCTTAGAACCTCATGTGTTTGGAGGCACAACAAGCTTTCAAGATGCAAGTCCCTATTCCGGAGCCTGTAGTGTCAAAACATGATTTTTATGTACATCGTGCTCTTAGAACCTCATTTCAGAGTGTGTGGCTGGAAAGCTCCAAGTTCCAAACATCAAAAGCAATGTTTAAAGGCACAACAAGGTTTCAAGACACAAGTCCTGATTTTCAACCTGATAGCGACAAAAGACGATTTTGATGTACATCGTGCTCTTAGAACCTCATTTGGGAGCTTGTGGCTTGAAAGCCCTGATTTTGGAACATCAAAAGCAATGTTTTAAGGCACAACAATGTTTCAAGAAGCATTTCTCAATTCTAAAGTCCTCAGAAGCAAGTCTCGATTGTGCTCTTAGAACCTTGTTTTAGAAATTGTGCACATCAAACCATGATTTTGATGCACATCGTGCTCTTAGAACCTCGATTCGGAGCGTGTGGCTAAAAAGCTCCTGTTTCCAAACATCAAAATCAATGTTTAAAGACGCAACAACGTTTCAATACAAGTCCCGATTCTCAAGTCGATAGCGTCAAAACATGATTTTGAAGAACATGATGTTCTTAGAACCTCATTTCGGAGGTCATGCCTCAAAAGCCTCATTTTCGGAGAATAAAAATTAGTGTTTGGAGGTAAACCAAGGTTTCAAAACACAAGTCACAATTCCAGAGTCGGTAGCGTCAAAATGTAATTTTGATGTACAATAAGGTTTCAAGATGCAAGTCTCGATTCTAGAGTCAATAGCGTCAAAATATGATTTTGGCGCACATCGTGCTCTTAGAACCTCATTTTGAAACTTGAAACTCGAAAGCCCCGATTTCAGAGCATCAAAATTAGTGTTTCGAGGCACAACAAGCTTTCAAGATGCAAGCCTCATTTCTAGATGCTCTTAGAAGCCTGTTTTAGAAATTGTGCCTCAAAAGCCCCAGTTTTGGAGCATCAAAATCGATGTTTGGAGGCACAACAAGGTTTCAAGATGCAAGTCCTGATTTTGGAGTCGGTAGCGTCAAAATTTAATTTTGATGTACATCGTGCTCTTAAAACCTTGTTTTGGAGCTTATGCATCAAAATCTTCTGTTTCGAAGCATCAAAATTGGTGTTTGGAGGCACAACAAGCTTTTAAGACACAAGTCCCAATTCTCAAGCTAATAGCGTCAAAACATGATTTTGACAAACATGGTGTTCTTAGAACCTCATTTTAGAAGTCGTGCCTCAAAATCCTCATTTTTGGACCATAAAAATTAGTGTTTGGAGGCACAACAAGGTTTCAAGACACAAGTCCAAAGTCGGTAGCATCAAAAAGCAATTTTGATGTACATCGTGCTCTTAGAACCTCATTTCAGATCTTGTGGCTTGAAATCCCTAATTTTGGAACATCAAAATCGATATTTGGAGGCACAACAAGGTTTCAAGATGCAAGTCCCGATTCTGGAGTCAATAGCGTCAAAATTTGATTTTGGCAAACATCGTGCTCTAAGAACCTCATTTCGAAGCTTGTGCCTCGAAAGAACCAGTTTCAGAGAATCAAAATCAGTTTTTTGAGGCACAAAAAGGTTTGAAGATGCAAGCCCGGATTCTATAGCCAGTAGCATCAAAATTCAATTTTGATGCACATTGTGCTATTAGAACCCGATTTATTAGAAATTGTGCCTTAAAAGCCCAATTTTGGAGCATCAAAATCGATGTTTGGAGGCACAACAAGGTTTCAAGATGCAAGTCCTGATTCTGTATCCAATAGCATCAAAATTTGATTTTCATGCACATCGTCCTCTTAGAACCTTATTTGGATCTTATCCCTCAAAATCTTCAATTTCGAAGCATCAAATATGGTGCTGGAGGTACAACAAGCTTTCAAGGTGCAAGTCCCCATTCCGGAGCCTGTAGTGTGAAAACGTGATTTTCATGCACATCGTGCTCTTAGAAACTCATTTTTGAGCGTGTGGCTCGAAAGCTCCAGTTTCAAAACATCAAAACCAATGTTTAAAGGCACAACAAGGTTTCAAGACACCAGTCTCGATTCTCAAGCCGATAGTGTCAAAACACAATTTTGACAAACATGGTGTTCTTAGAACCTCATTTCAGAAGTTGTGCCTCAAAAGCCTCAATTATGGAGCCTAAAAATTAGTGTCTGGAGGCACAACAAGGTTTCAAGACACAAGTCCCAATTCCAGAGTCGGTAGCGTCAAAACAAAATTTTTGATGTACATCATGCTCTTAGAACCTCATTTCAGAGCTTGTAGTGTCAAAACGTGATTTTGATGCACATCGTGCTCTTAGAACCTCATTTCAGAGCGTGTGGCTCGAAAGCTCCAGTTTTAAAAACATCAAAATCATTGTTTAAAGGCACAACAAGGTTTCAAGACACAAGTCCTAATTCTCAAGATGATCGCGTCAAAACATGATTTTGACCAACATAATGTTCTTAGAACCATATTTCGGAGGTCGTGCCTTAAAATCATCATTTTTTTAGCATAAAAATTAGTGTTTGGAGGCACAACAAGGTTTCCAGACAAAAGTCCCAATTCCAGAGTCGGTAGCGTCTAAACACAATTTTGATGTACATCGTGCTCTAAGAACCTCATTTTGGAGCTTGTGCCTTGAAAGCCCTGATTTTGGAACATCAAAATCAATGTTTTCAGACACAACAAGGTTTGAAGAAGCAAGTCCCTATTCCAGAGCCTGTAGCGTCAAAATTCTATTTTGATGCACATCATTCTCTTAGAAGGTCATTTCGGAACTTGTGCCTCGAAAGACCCAGTTTTGGAGCATCAAAATCAATGTTTGGAGGCACAACAAGGTTTCAAGACGCAAGCCTCGATTCTAGAGCCAGTAGCATCAAAATTCAATTTTGATGCACATTGTGCTCTTAGAACACTGTTTTAGAAATTGTGCCTCAAATGCCCTAGTTTTGGAGCATCAAAATCGATGTTTGGAGGCACAACAAGGTTTCAAGAAGCAAGTCCGGATTCTGGAGTCAAAATTAGTGTTTTGAGGCACAACAAGGTTTCAAGATGCAAGCCCCGATTCTAGAGCCAGTAGCATCAAAATTCAATTTTGATGCACATTGTGCTCTTAGAACCCTGTTTTAGATATTGCGCCTCAAAAGCTCCAGTTTTGGAGCATCAAAATTGATGTTTGGAGGCACAACAAGGTTTTAGAATGCAAGTCCTGATTCTGGAGCCGGTAGCATCAAAATTTGATTTTGACGCAAATCGTGCTCTTAGAACCTTGTTTTGGAGCTTATGCCTCAAAATCTTCGGTTTCGAAGCATCAAAATTGGTGTTTGGAGGCACAACAAGCTTTCAAGATGCATGTCCCTATTCCAGAGCCTGTAGTGTCAAAATTTGATTTTGATGCATATCGTGCTCTTAGAACCTCGTTTCGGAGCGTGTGGCTCGAAAGCTCTAGTTTCAAAACATCAAAATCAATGTTTAAAGGCACAACAACGTTTCAAGACACAAGTCCCGATTCTCAAGCTGATAGCGTCAAATCACGATTTTGACAAACATGGTGTTCTTAGAACATCATTTCAAAGGTTGTACCTTAAAAACCTCATTTTTTTACCATAAAAATTAGTCTTTGGAGGTAGAACAAGGTTTCAAGACACAAGTCCCAATTCTAGAGTCTGTAGCATCAAAACGCAATTTTGATGTACATCATTCTCATAGAACCTCATTTTACAGCTTGTGCCTTGAAAGCCCTGATTTGGGAACATCAAAATCAATGTTTTGAGGCACAACAAGGTTTCAAGATGCAAGTCCGGATTCTAGAGTCAACAGCGTCAAAATTTGATTTTGGCGCACATCGTGCTCTTAGAACCTCATTTCAAAGCTTGTGCCTCGAAAGCCCCAGTTTCAGAGCAACAAAATGAGTGTTTTGAGGCACAACAAGATTTCAAGATGCCAACCCCGATTCTAGAGCCAGTACCATCAATATTTTATTTTGATGCACATTGTTCTCTTAGAAACCTGTTTTAGAAATTGTGCCTCAAAAGCCACAGATTTGGAGCATCAAAATCGATGTTTAGAGGTACAACAAGGATTCAAGATGCAAGTCCTGATTTTGGAGCTGGTAGCGTGAAAATTTGATTTTGATGCACATCATGCTCTTAAAACCTTATTTTGGAGTTATGCCTCAAAATTTTCCGTTTCGAAGTATTAAAACTCGTGTTTGGAGGCACAACAAGCTTTCAAGATGCAAGTCCCTATTCCAGAGCTTTTAGTGTCAAAACATTATTTTGATGCACATCGTGCTCTTAGAACCTCGTTTCGGAGCGTGTGGCTCAAAAGCTCAAGTTTCAAAACATAAAAAATCAATGTTTAAAGGCACAACAAGGTTTCAAGGCATAAGTCCAGATACTCAAGCTGATAGCGGATACTCAAGTTGATAGCGAACCTCAATGTTAGGAGGCACAATAAGGTTTCAAGATGCAAGTGCCGATTCTAGAGTCAATAGCGTCAAAATCTGATTTTGGTGCACATTGTGCTCTTAGAACCCTGTTTTAGAAATTGTGCATCAAAATCAACAGTTTTGGAGCATCAAAATCGATATTTGGAGCCAATAGCATCAAAATTTGATTGTGACGCACTTCGTGCTCTTAGAGCCTTTTTTTGGAGCTTATGCCTCAAAATCTTCGGTTTCGAAGCATCAAAATTGGAGTTTGGAGGCATAACAAGCTTTAAAGACACAAGTCCCTATTCCGGAGCTTGTAGTGTCAAAACTTGACTTTGATGCACATCATGCTCTTAGAACCTCATTTTTGGAGCATAAAAATTAACGTTTGGAGGCACAACAACGTTTCAAGACACAAGTTCCAATTCCAGAGTCGGTAGCATCAAAACGCAATTTTGATGTACATCGTGCTCTTAGAGCCTCCGAATTTTAACGCTACGGGCTCTGAAATAGGGACTTGCGTCTTGAAAGCTTGTTCTGCATCCAAACATTGATTTTGATGTTTTGAAACTGCAGATTTCAAGCCACACACTCCGTAACGAGGTTCTAAGAGCAAAATGTGCATCAAAATCACGTTTTCACAGTACAGGCTCCGGAATAGGGACTTGCGCCTTGAAAGCTTGTTGTGCCTGCGAACACCAATTTTGATGATTCAAAACTAAAGATTTTTATGCATAAGCTCCAAAACAAGGATCTAAGAGCATGATGTATGTCAGAATCAAATTCTGATGCTACCGGTTCGAGATTCAGGACTTGCATCTTGAAACCTTTTTGTGCCTCCAAACATCAATTTTGATGCTCCAAAACTGGGGCTTTTGAGGCACAATTTCTAAAATAAGGTTCTAAGAGTACAATGTGCATCAAAATTGAATTTTGATGCTACTGGCTCTTGAATTTTTGATGCTCCAAAACTGGGGCTTTCAAGGCACAAGCTTCGAAATGAGGCTCTAAGAGCACGATGTGGACAAAAATCAGATTTTGACGCTATTGAGTTTAGAATCAAGATTTGCATCTTGAAACCTTGTTGTGCCTCCAAACATTGATTTTGATGCTAAAAAACTGGGTCTTTTGAGGCACAAGCTCTGAAATGAGTTTCTAAGAGAATGATGTGCGTCAAAATAGAATTTAGACGCTAGAGGCTTTGGAATAGGGACTTGCTTTTTGAAACCTCGTTGTGCCTCAAAACATTGATTTTGATGTTCCAAAATCACGGCTTTCAAGGTAAAGCCTCTGAAATGAGGTTCCAAGAGCACGATGTACATCAAAAGTCCGTTTTGATGCTACCGACTCTGGAATTGGGACTTATGTCTTGAAACCTTGTTGTTCCTCCAAACACTAATTTTTGAGGCTTTTGAGGCACAACCTTCGAAATGGAGTTCTAAGAACACCATGTTTGTCAAAATTGTGTTTTGACGCTATCAACTTGAGAATCGGGACTTGTGTCTTGAAACCTTATTGTGCCTTTAAACATTGATTTTGATGTTTTGAAACTGTAGATTTCAAGCCACACAAACATGGTGTTCTTGGAACCCCATTTCGAAGGTTGTGCCTCAAAAAGCTCATTTTTGGAGTATAAAAATTAATGTTTGGAGGCACAACAAGGTTTCAAGACACAAGTCCCAACTCCAGAGTCGGTAGTGTCACAACGCAATTTTGGTGTACATCGTGCTCTTAGAACCTCACTTTGGAGCTTGTGCCTTGAAAGCCTTGATTTTGCAACATCAAAATCAATGTTTTGAGGCACACCAAGGTTTCAAGAAGTAAGTCCCTATTTCGGAGCCTGTAGCATCAAAATTCCATTTTGACGCACATCATTTTCTTAGAAGCTCATTTCGGAGGTTGTGCCTTGAAAGACCCAGTTTTGGAGCATCAAAATCAATGTTTGGAGGCACAACAAGGTTTCAAGATGCAAGTCCCGAATCTCAAGTTGATAGTGTCAAAACACTATTTTGAAAAACATAGTGTTCTTAGAACCCCATTTTAGAGGTTGTACCTCAAAAGCCTTGTGTTTGGCGCATAAAAATTAGTGTTTGGAGGCACAACAAGGTTTCAAGACACAAGTCCCAATTCCAAAGTCGGTAGCGTCAAAACGCAATTTTGATGTACATTGTGCTCTTAGAACCTCATTTCTGAGCTTGTGCCTTGAAAGCCCTGATTTTGGAACATCAAAATCAATGTTTTGAGGCACAACAAGGTTTAAAGAAGCAAGTCCCTATTCCGAAGCCTGTAGCATCAAACTTCGATTTTGAATCATTCTCTTAGAAGCTCATTTCGGAGCTTGTGCCTCGAAAGACCCAGTTTTGGAGCATCAAAATCAATGTTTGGAGGCACAAAATCTGAAAGACCCAGTTTTGGAGCTTCGAAATCTGATTTTGGCTCACATCGTGCTCTTAGAACTTCGTTTCGAAGCTTGTGCCTCGAAAGTCTCGATTTTGAAGCATCAAAATCAGTGTTTTGAGGCACAACAAGGTTTCAAAATGCAAGCCTCGATTCTAGAGCCAGTAGCATCAAAATTCAATTTTGATGCACATTGTGCTCTTAGAACCCTATTTTAGAAATTGTGCCTCAACAGCCACAGATTTGGAGCATCAAAATCGATGTTTTGAGGCACAACAAGGGTTTAAGATGCAAGTCCTGATTTTGAAGCCGTTAGAGTCAATTTTTTGATTTTGACGCACATCTTGCTCTTAGAACTTTGTTTTGGAGCTTATGGCTCAAAATCTTTGGTTTTGAATATTCAAAATTGGTGTTTGGAGGCAAAACAAGTTTTCAAGATGCAAGTCCCTATTCCGGAACATGTAGTGTCAAAAGACGATTTTGATGAAAAACGTGCTCTCAGAACCTTGTTTCGGAGCGTGTGGCTCAAAAGCTCCAGTTTCAAAACATCAAAATCAATGTTTAAAGGCAAAACAAGGTTTCACGAGAAAAGTCTCTCTTCTCAAGCTGACGGCATCAAAACACGATATGGAAAAACATGGTGTTCTTAGAACCTCATTTTGGAGGTTGTGCCTCAAAAGCCTTGTTTTTGGAGCATAAAAATTAATGTTTGGAAGCACAACAAGGTTTCAAGACACAAGTCCCAATTTCAGAGTCAGTAGCGTCAAAACGCAATTTTTATGTTTGGAGGTACATCGTGCTCTTAGAACCTCATTTCGGAGCTTGTGCCTTGAAATCCCTGATTTTGGATCATCAAAACCAATGTTTTGAGGCACAAGAAGGTTTCAAGAAGCAAGTCCCTATTCCAAAGCCTGTAGCGTCAAAATTGAATTTTGATGCACATCATTCTCTTAGAAGCTCATTTTGGAGCTCGTGCCTCGAAAGACCCAATTTGGAGCATCAAATCAATGTTTGGAGGCACAAGAAGGTTTCAAGATGCAAGTGTCGATTCTAGAGTCAATAGCATCAAAATTTGATTTTGGCGCACGTCGTGCTCTTAGAACCTCATTTCGAAGCTTCTGCTTGGAAAGCCCCGATTTCAGAGCATCAAAATTAGTTTATTGAGGCACAACAAGGTTTCAAGATGCAAGCCCCGATTCTTGAGCTGGTAACGTCAAAATTCGGTTTTGACACATATTGGTGTTTTGAGGCACAACAAGCTTTCAAGACGCAAGTCCCTATTCGAGAGCCTGTAGTGTCAAAACGTGATTTTGATGCACATCGGGCTCTTAGAACGTCGTTGTGGTGCATGTGGCTCAAAAACTGTAGTTTTAGAATATCAAAATCAATGTTTAAAAGCACAACAAGCTTTAAACACACAAGTCCCGATTCTCAAGCTGATATCGTGAAAACACGATTTTGACAAACACAGTGTTCTTAGAACCTCATTCCGAAGGTTGTACCTCAAAAGCCTCATTTTTTGAGCATAAAAATTAGTGTTTGGAGACACAATAAGGTTTTAAGACACAAGTCCCAATTCCAGAGTCGGTAGCATCAAAACACAACTTTAATGTACATTGTGCTCTTAGAATCTCATTTCGGAGCTTGTACCTTGAAAGCCCTGATTTTGGAACATCAAAATCAATGTTTTGAGGCACAACAAGGTTTCAAGAAGCAAGTCTCTATTCTGGAGTTTGTAGCATCAAAATTCCATTTTGAGGCACATCATTCTCTTAGAAGCTCATTTCGGAGCTTGTGCCATGAAAGACCCAATTTTGGAGCATCAAAATCAATGTTTGGAGGCACAATAATGTTTGAAGATGCAAGTCCCGATTCTAGAGTCAATAGCATCAAAATTTTATTTTGGCGCACATCATGCTCTTAGAACCTCATTTTGAAGCTTGTGCCTTCAAAGCCCCGGTTTCGGAGTATCAAAATCAGTGTTTTGGAAATTGTGCATCGAAAGCCCTAGTTTTCGAGCATCAAAATCTTTGTTTGGAGGCACAACAAGGTTTCAAGATGCAAGTTCTGATTCTATAGCCGGTAGCGTCAAAATTTGATTTTGACGCACATCGTGCTCTTAGAACCTTGTTTTGGAGCTTATGCCTCAAAATCTTCAGTTTCGAAGCATCAAAATTGGTGTTTGGAGGCACAACAAGCTTTCAAGATGCAAGTCCCTATTCCGGAGTCTGTAGTGTCAAAACGTGATTTTGATGCACATCGTGCTCTTAAAACCTCGTTTCAGAGTGTGTGGCTCAAAAGCTATAGTTTCAAAATAGTAAAATCAATGTTGAAATGCACAACAATGTTTCAAGACACAAGTCCCGATTCTCAAGCCGATATCGTCAAAACATGATTTTGACAAACACGGTGTTCGTAGAACCTACTTTTAGAGGTTGTGCCTCAAAAGCCTCATTTTTGGAGCATAAAATTTTTTGTTTGGAGGCACAACAAGGTTTCAAGACACAAGTCCCAATTCCAGAGTCGGTAGCGTCAAAACATAATTTTGATGTACATCGTGCTCTTAGAACCTCATTTTGGAGCTTATGCCTTAAAAGCCCTGATTTTGGAACATCAAAATCAATGTTTTGAGGCACATCAAGGTTTCAAGAAGCAAGTCCCTATTCTAGAGCCTATAGCATCAAAATTCAATTTTCACGCATATCATTCTCTTAGAAGCACATTTCGGAGCTTGTGCCTCGAAAGACTCAGTTTTGGAGTATCAAAATCAATGTTTGGAGGCACAACAAGGTTTAAAGATGCAATTCTCGATTCTAGACTCAATAGAGTCAAAATTTGATTTTGCCGCACATCGTGCTCTTACAACCTCATTTCGAAGCTTGTGCCTCGAAAGCCCCAGTTTGGGAGCATCAAAATCAGTGTTTTGAGGCACAACAAGGTTTCAAGACGCAAGTCCCTATTCTGGAGCATGTAGTGTCAAAACGTGATTTTGATGCACATCGTGCTCTTAGAACCTCGTTTCAGAGCGTGTTGCGCGAAAGCTCCAGTTTCAAAACATCAAAATCAATGTTTAAAGGCACAACAAGGTTTCAAGACACAAGTCCCGATTCTCAAGCTGATAGTTTGGAGACACAACAAGGTTTCAAGACACAAATCCCAATTCCAGAGTCGGAGCTTGTGCCTCGAAAGACCCAGTTTTGGAGCATCAAAATCAATATTTGGAGGCACAACAAGGTTTCAAGATGCAAGTCCCGATTCTAGAGACAATAGCGTCAAAATCTGATTTGGGGCACATGTACATAAAAATGGTGTGTTTTGACGCTACCGACTCTAGAAAAGGGACTTGTGGCTTGAACCCTTGTTGTGCCTCCAAACACAAATTTTTTATGCTCCATAGATGAGGCTTTTGAGGCATAAACATGGTGTTCTTAGAACCCCATTTTGGATGTTGTGCCTCAAAAGTTTCATTTTTAGAGCATAAAAATTAGTGTTTGGAGGCACAACAAGGTTTCCAGACACAAGTCCCAATTCTAGAGTCGGTAGCGTTAAAACGCAATTTTGATGTACATCGTGCTCTAAGAACCTCATTTCGGAGGTTGTGTCTTGAAAGCCCTGATTTTGGAACATCAAAATCAATGTTTTGAGGCACAACAAGGTTTCAAGAAGCAAGTCCCTATTCCAGAGCCTGTAGCATCAAAATTCCATTTTGACGCACATCATTCTCTTAGAAGCTCATTTAGAAGCTTGTGCCTCGAAAGATCTAGTTTTGGAGCATCAAAATCAATGTTTGGAGGCACAACAAGGTTTCAAGATGCAACTCTCTATTACGGAGCCTATAGTGTTGAAACTTGATTTTGATGCACATTGTGCTCTTAGAACCTCATTTCGGAGCATGTGGCTCAAAAGCTCCAGTTTTCAAAACATCAAAATCAATGTTTAAAGGCACAACAAGGTTTCAAGACACAAGTCCTGATTCTCAAGCTGATAGTTTGGAGACACAACAAGGTTTCAAGACACAAATCCCAATTCCAGAGTCGGAGCTTGTGCCTCGAAAGACCCAGTTTTGGAGCATCAAAATCAATATTTGGAGGCACAACAAGGTTTCAAGCTACAAGTCCCGATTCTAGAGACAATAGTGTCAAAATCTGATTTGGGGCACATGTACATAAAAATGGTGTGTTTTGACGCTACCGACTCTGGAATTGGGACTTGTGTCTTGAAACCTTGTTGTGCCTCCAAACACTAATTTTTTATGCTTCAAAGACGAGGCTTTTGAGGCACAAACTCTGAAATGAGGTTCAAAGAACACCATGTTTGTCAAAATTATGTTTTGACGCTATCAGCTTGAGAATTAGGACTTGTGTCTTGAAACCTTGTTGTGCATTTAAACATTGACTTTGATGTTTTGAGCCACACGCTCCGAAATGAGGTTCTAAGAGCATGATGTGCATCAAAATAAAGTTTTGACACTACGGGTTCTGGAATAGGGACTTGCGTCTTGAAAGCTTGTTGTCCCTCCAAACATTGATTTTGGTGCTCCAAAACTGGGTGTTTCGAGGCACAAGCTCTGGAATGAGCTTCTAAGAGAATGATGTGCGTTAAAATGGAATTTTGACACTACAGGCTCAGGAAGAGGGACTTTCTTCTTTAAACCCTTTTGTGCCTCAAAAGATTGATTTTGATGTTCCAAAATCAGGGCTTTCAAAACACAGCCTCCGAAATGAGGTTCTAAGAGAACGACGCACATCAAAATTTTGTTTTGATAAATACCGACTCTGAAATTGGGAATTGTGTCTTGAAACCCTTTTGTGCCTCCACACACTAATTTTTATTCTCCAAAAATGAGGTTTTTGAGGCACGACCTCCTAAATGAGGTTCTAAGAACACCATGTTTTTTAAAATCGCGTTTTGACGCTATCAGCTGTAGAATCGAGACTTGTATCGTGAAACCTTGTTGTGCCTTTAAACATTGAATTTGATGTTTTGAAACTGGAGATTTAGAACCACACGCTTCGAAACAAGGTTCTAAGAGCAGGATGTGTATCAAAATATTGTTTTGACACTACGGGCTCTAGAATAAGGACTTGCATCTTGAAAGCTTGTTGTGCCTCCAAACACCAATTTTGATGCTACCAGCTCCAGAATCAGGACTTGCATCTTGAAACCTTGTTGTGCCTCCAAACATCTATTTTGATGCTCCAAAGCTAGGGCTTTTGAGGCACAATTTCTAAAACAGGGTTCTAAGAGCACAATGTGCATCAAAATTGAATTTTGATGCTACTGGCTCTAGAATCGGGGCTTGCATCTTGAAACCTTGTTGTGCCTCAAAAACTAATTTTGATGCTCCGAAATAGGGGCTTGCATCTTGAAACCTTGTTGTACTTAAATACATTGATTTTGATGCACCAAAATTGGGTCTTTCGAGGCACAAGCTCCGAAATGAGCTTCTAAGAGAATGATGTGCATGCATCAAAATGACATTTTGACGCTACAAGCTCCCGAATAGGGATTTTCTTCTTGAAACCTTGTTGTGCCCCAAACATTGATTTTGATGTTCCAAAATCAGGGCTTTCAAGGCACAAGCTTCGAAATGAGGTTATAAGAGCACGATGTACACTAATTTTTATGCTCCAAAAATGAGGCTTTTGAGGCACAACCTCTGAAATGAGGTTCTAAGAACACCTTGTTTGTCAAAATCATGTTTTGATGCTATCAACTTGAGAATCGGGACTTGTGTCTTCAAACCTTGTTGTGCCTTTAAACATTGATTTTCATGTTTGGAAACTGGAGCTTTCGAGCCACACGCTCCGAAATGATGTTCTAAGAGCACGATGTGTGTGAAAATCAAATTTTAACACTACCGACTCCGGAATCAGGACTTGCATCTTGAGACCTTATTGTGCCTCCAAACATCGATTGGGACACTAAAAAACTGGGGCTTTTGAGGCACAATTTGTAAAACAAGGTTCTAAGAGCACAATGTGCATCATAATTAAATTTTGATGCTAATGGCTCTAAAATTGGGGCTTGCATCTTGAAACCTTGTTGTGCCTCAAAACACTGATTTTGATGCTTCGAAATGAGATTCTAAGAGTAGGATGTGCGCCAAAATCATATTTTGACTCTATTGACTCTAGAATCCAGACTTGCATCTTCAAACCTTGTTGTGCCTCCAAACATTGATTTTGATGCTCCAAAACTGAGTCTTTCGAGGCACAAGCTCCGAGATGAGGTTCTAAGAGAATAATGTGCGTCAAAATAAAATTTTGACACTACAGGCTCAAGAATGGGACTTGCTTCCTGGAATGACGTTCTAAGAGCATGATGTACATCAAAATTGTGTTTTGACGCTACCGACTTTGGAATTGGGACTTGTGTCTTGAAACCTTGTGGTGCCTCCACACACTAATTTTTATGCTCCAAAAATGAGGCTTTTGAGGTAGGACCTCCAAAATGAGGTTCTAAGAACACAATATTTGTCAAAATTGTGTTTTGACACTGTTAGCTTGAAAATCGACACTTGTGTCGTGAAACCTTGTTGTGCCTTTAAACATTGATTTTGATGTTTTGAAATTGGAGCTTTCGAGCCACACACTCCGAAACGAGGTTCTAAGAGCACGATGTGCGTCAAAATCACATTTTTAAACTACAGGTTCTGGAATAGAGACTTGCATCTTGAAAGCTTGTTGTGCCTCCAAACAACAATTTGGATGCTTCGGAAGCAAAAATTTTTTAGGCATAAGCTCCGAAACAAGGTTCTAAGAGTACGATGTGCATCATAATCAGGGCTTGCATCTTGAAACCTTGGTGTGCCTCAAAACATTGGTGTGAATTTTGATGCTACTGGCTCTAGAATCAGGGCTTGCATCTTGAAACCTTGGTGTGCCTCAAAACATTGATTTTGATGATCCGAAACCGGGGCTTTCGAGGCACAAGCTTCGAAATGAGGTTCTAAGAGCATGATGTGCACCAAAATCAGATTTTGACGCTATTGCCTCTAAAATCGTGACTTGCATCTTAAAACCTTGTTGTGCCTCCAAACATTGATTTTGATGCTCCAAAACTGGGTCTTTTGAGGCGAAAAGCTCCTAAATGAGCTTCTAGGGGAATGACGTGTGTCAAAATGGAATTTTGACGCTATTGGCTACGGAATAGGGACTTACTTCTAGAAACCTTGTTGTGCCACAAAACATTGATTTTGATGTTCCAAAATCAGGGCTTTAAAGGCACAAGCTCCGAAATGAGGTTCTAAGAGCACGATGTACATGAAATTGCGTTTTGACACTACGGGTTCCGAAATAGGGACTTGCATCTTGAAATCTTGTTGTGCCTCCAAACACCAATTTTGATGCTTTGAAACCGATGATTTTGAGGCATAAGCTCCAAAATAAAGGTTCTAAGAGCACGATGTGCGTCCAAATCAAATTTTGACGCTACCGGCTCCAAAGTTAGGACTTTATCTTGAAACCTTATCGTGCCTCCAAACATCAATTTTGATGCTCCAAAACTCAGGCTTTTGAGGCATAATTACTAAAACAAGGTTTTAAGAGCACAAAGTGAATCAAAATTGAATTTTAATGCTACTGGCTCTAGAATCAGGGCTTGCATCTTGAAACCTTGTTATGCCTCAAAACACTGATTTTGATGCTTCGAATCTGGGGCTTTCTAGGCACAAGCTTCGAAATGAGGTTCTAAGAGCACGATGTGCACCAAAATCAGATTTTGACGCTATTGACTCTAGAATTGGGACTTGCATCTTGAAAGCTTGTTGTGCCTTCAAACATTGATTTTGATGCTCCAAAATGAGCTTCTAAGAGAATGATGTGTGTCAAAATGGAATTTCGACACTACAGGCTCCTGAATAGGGGCTTGCTTCTTGAAACCTTGTTGTGCCTCAAAACATTGATTTTGATGTTTTAAAACAGGAGCTTTCGAGCCACACACTTCGAAATGAGGTTCTAAGAGCAAATAGTGCATCAAAATCAAGTTTTGACTCTACGGGCTCCAAAATAGGGACTTGCATCTTGAAAGCTTGTTGTGCCTCCAAACACCAATTTTGATGCTTCAAAACCAAAGATTTTGAGGCATAAGCTCCAAAATAAGGTTCTAAGAGCACGATGTGCGTCAAAATCAATTTTTGACACTACCAGCTCCTGAATCAGCACTTGCATCTTGAAACCTTGTTGTGTCTCCAAACATCTATTTTGATGCTCCAAAACTGGGGCTTTTGAGGCACAATTTCTAAAACAGGGTTCTAAGAGCACAATGTGCATCAAAATTTTGATGCCACTGGATGTAGAATCAGAGCTTGCATTCCGAAACATTGTTGTGCCTCAAAAAACTGATTTTGATGCTCCAAAACAGGGGCTTTTGAGGCACAAGCTTCGAAATGAGGTTCTAAGAGCAAGATGTGCACCAAAATCAGATTTTCACGCTATTGACTCCAGAATTGGGACTTGCATCTTGAAACGTTGTTGTGCCTCCAAACATTGATTTTGATCCTCCAAAACTGGGTCTTTCGAGGGACAACCTCTGAAATGAGATTCTAAGACAATGATGTGCGTCAAAATGACATTTTGACGCTATAGGCTCTGAAATAGGGACTTTCTTCTTAAAACCTTGTTGTGCCCCAAAACTTTGACTATGATGTTCCAAAATCAGGGCTTTCCAGGCACAACCTCCAAAATGAGGTTCTAAGAGCACGATGTACATCAAAATTGTGTTTTGACGCTACCGACTCTGGAATTGGCACTTGTGTCTTGAAACCTTGTTGTTCCTCCAAATACTAATTTTTATGCTCCAAAAATGAGGGTTTTGAGCCACAACCTCTGAAGTTAGGTTCTAAGAACACCGTGTTTTTCAAAATTGTATTTTGACGCTATCAGCTTGAGAATCGGGACTTGTTTTTTGAAAGCTTGTTGTGCCTTTAAACATTGATTTTGATGTTTTGAAACTGGAGCTTTCGAACCACACGCTACGAAATGAGGTTCTAAGAGCATGATGTGCATCAAAAACACATTTTGACACTACAAGCTCTGGAATGGGGACTTGCATCTTTAAAGCTTGTTGTGCCTCCTAACATTAATTTTAATGCTTCGAAACAGAAGATTTTGAGGCATAAGCTCCAAATAAAGGTTTTGAGAGAATGAAGTGCGTCATAATCAAATTCTGATGCTACGGGCTCCAGAATCAGGACTTGCATTTTGAACCCTTGTTGTGCCTCCAAACGTCGATTTTGATGCTCCAAAACTGTTGATTTTGAGGCACAATTTCTAAAACAGGGTTCTAAGAACACAATGTGCATCAAAATTGAATTTTGATTCTATTGGCTCTACAATTGGGGCTTGCTTCTTGAAACCTTGTTGTGCCTCAAAACACTGATTTTGATGCTTTGAAACTGAGGCTTTCGAGGCACAAGCTTCGAAATGAGGTTCTAAGAGCATGATGTGCGCCAAAATCAGATTTTGACGCTATTGACTCTAGAATCGGCACTTGCATCTTGAAACTTTGTTGTGCCTCCAAACATTGCTTTTGATGCTGCAAAACTGGGTCTTTCGAGGCACAATGTCCGAAATGAGCTTCTAAGAGAATGATGTGTGTCAAAATGAAATTTTGACGCTACTGGCTCTGGAATAGTGACTTGCTTCTTGAAACCTTGTTGTGCCTCAAAACATTCCTTTTGATGTTCCAAAATCTGAGCATTCAAGGCACAAGCTCCGAAATGAGGCTCTAAAAGCACGATGTACATCAAAATTGCGTTTTCACGCTACCGACTCTGGAATTGGGAGTTGTGTCTTGAGACCTTGTTGTGCCACCAAACACTAATTTTTATGCTCCAAAAAGAGATGGAAAAGCAAGAATACCACTGAAGCATGAAATAGTTGCAAACATTGTCGAAGATTAACTGTTGATCTGAAGAACCTCCACTGAAATAGAACATGACCAGGTAAAAAAGACTGTAATCTGCATGAGTGCCCTCAAATGACACTACTCGAATTAGATGGCAAACAAAGGCAAACAATTGAACTCGAAGATACAAATGACAAACAAAGGCAAACAACTGAACTCGAAGATACAGATGGCATGGGACACCAAAGCCTGAAGAGCTGATCAATCGAACCAAGGAAGCATTAGAACCAACAAGACAAACCTCCACATAATGTTGAAAAGGGAGAGGGACATGTACACTGAAAAGAACGGCCAACAAGAACTGCATATGGCTGGAAATCAAACTCATATGGCTGGAAAGTGCACAGAACAAGCTTTCCAATGATATAAAGTTTTTGAAAAATGAATTTCGGATGCTCATTCTATGGCTCCCGGAATGCAAAAAAGAGACCCCACTTTTACTGGAAAAAAAAACAGTCAAATAGCAAATTTGGAAAAAAAATTCCAACACCACGAGGTCCAACTCGGAACCAGCTTTCTGACGCCTATTAGTTTTTGAAAAACGACTCCGTTTGCCCATGTTATGGCCAAAAGAAAAAAACCCCTCTTTTTGGGCATAAAAAGGGTTAAAAAAAAAAAATTAAAAAAAATTTATTTTTATTTTTGACGAAATTTTTTTGATGCATTTGCAGGTACAGCCATACGGATTTTTGTGCCTCGTAAAGCGTGCCAATGAAAAAATAATGGCCCAGATGCACTTGTCACCGAAATAGGTCGAATTATATATTAAAATGAATGGAAACGTCCTTTGAAAGCCAACGGTGAGGTCCGTTTGAGCCCAAAATGATTTAAAAAAAAAAAAAAAAAAAAAAAAAAAAAACCAGCTTTTCCAAATCGAATAAATTTTTTTGAAAAAACTTGAAACCCTCCTCCCAAAAATCTACTGAAAAATCAGGAACAAGCAACAACAGATGTAGGCTCTAATACCATGAAGAAGTTGAGGAAATACAACTTCAGAGATCCCAAGAACACCTGCATGCAAATACCTGTCACAAGAGAAGAATGGAGGCACATAAAGCAAAAAAACATAAATGCTCTGAAGAAGAAAATTATCATTCAGAAAGGGAATCAATTTTTTGAACAAGTACAATACAATTCTTATAAAAGGATAATAGCAACCCTAAAGGGATAATGTGTATTTAATAATTAGAATAATTAATAAATACCTACAATATTTATTAAATGCCTAAGTTTAGCTTAAGCGTAGAGTTTAATAAACTAATAATTAAATAAATAATTATTAGCTAATACAAGATAACTTTAACAGAAACCTTGTTGTGCCCCAAAACATTGATTTTGATGTTTCAAAATAAGGGCTTTCAAGGCACAAGCTTCGAAATGAGGTTCTAAGAGCATGATGTACATCAAAATTGCGTTTTGATGCTACCGACTCTGGAATTGGGACTTGTGTCTTGAAACCTTGTTTTGCCTCCAAACACTAATTTTTATGCTCCAAAAATGAGGCTTTTGAGGCGCAACCACCGAAATGAGGTTTTAAGAACACCGTGTTTGTCAAAATCGTGTTTTGACGCTATTAGCTTGAGAATCGGGATTTGTGTCTTTGAACCTTGTTGTGCCTTTCAACATTGATTTCCATGTTTCAAAACTGGAGCATTCAAGCCACATGCAAAACAAGGTTCTTAGAGCACGATGTACATCAAAATCATGTTTTGACACTACGGGCTCTGGAATAGGGACTGACGTCTTGAAAGCTTGTTGTGCCTCCAAACATCAATTTTGATGCTTCGAAATCGAAGATTTTGAGGCATAAGCTCCAAAACAGAGTTCTAAGAGCACGATGTGCGTCAAAATCAAATTTTGATGCTACCGGCTCTAGAATCAGGACTTCCATCTTGAAACCTTGTTGTGCCTCCAAACATCGATTGTGATGCTCTCAAATGGGTTCTAAGAGCACAATGTGCATCAAAATTGAATTGTGTTGCTACTGGTTCTAGAATTGGGGCTTGCATCTTGAAACCTTGTTGTGCCTGCAAACATTGATTTTGATGCTTCGAAACTGAGGCTTTCGAGACACAAGCTTTGAAATGAGGTTCTAAGAGCACGATGTGCGCCAAAATCATATTTTGATGCTATTGACTTTAGAATTGGGACTTGCATTTTCAAACCTTGTTGTGCCTCCAAACATTGATTTTGATGCTCCAAAACTGGGTCTTTCGAGGTAGAAGCTCTGAAATGAGCTTCTAAGAGAATGATGTGTGTCAAAATGGAATTTTGATGCTACAGGCTCAGGAATAGGTACTTGCTTCTTGAAACCTTACTGTTCCTCAAAACATTGATTTTGATGTTCCAAAATCAGGGCTTTCAAAGCACAGGCTCCGAAATGAGGTTCTAAGAGCACGATGTACATCAAAATTGCGTTTTGACGCTACCGACTCTGGAATTGGGACTTGTGTCTTGAAACCTTGTGGTGCCTCCACACACTAATTTTTATACTCCAAAATTGAAGCTTTTGATGCAGGACCTTTGAAATGAGGTTCTAAGAACACCATGTTTGTCCAAACATGGTGTTCTTACAACTTCATTTCGAAGGTTGTGCCTCAAAAGCCTCATTTTTTTAGAATAAAAATTAGTGTTTGGAGACAGAACAAAGTTTCAAGACACAAGTCCCAATTCTAGAGTTTGGAGACAGAACAAAGTGCATTTCGGAGCTTGTGCCTGGAAAGCCCTGATTTTGGAACATCAAAATCAATGTTTTGAGGCACAACAAGGTTTCAAGAAGCAAGTATCTATTTTGGAGCTTGTAGCGTCAAAATGAAGCTCATTTCGGAGCTTGTGCCTCGAAAGACCCATTTTTGGAGCATCAAAATCAATGTTTGGAGGCACAACAAGGTTTCAAGATGCAAGTCCCGATTATATAGTCAATAGCGTCAAAATTTGATTTTCGCGCACATCGTGCTCTTAGAACCTCATTTTGAAGCTTGTGTACATCGTGCTCTTAGAGCCTCATTTCGGAGCTTCTGCGTTGAAAGCCCTGATTTTGGAACATCAAAATCAATGTTTTGAGGCACAACAAGGTTTCAAGAAGCAAGTCCCTATTCCAGATGCTGTAGCTTCAAAATTTCATTTTGACGCACATCATTCTCTTAGAAGCTCATTTCGAAGCTTGTGCCTCGAAAGACCCAGTTTTTTAAGCATCAAAATCAATGTTTGGAGGCACAACAAGGTTTCAAGATGCAAGTCCTGATTCTCAAGCTGATAGCGTCAAAACACTATTTTGAAAAATATGGTGTTCTTAGAACCCCATTTTGGAGGTTGTGCCTCAAAAGCCTCATGTTTGGAGAATAAAAATTAGTGTTTGGAGGCAAAACAAGGTTTCTAGACACAAGTCCCAATTCCAGAGTCGGTAGCATCAAAAGGCAATTTTGATGTACATCATGCTCTTAGAACATCGTTTTGGAGCTTGTGCCTTGAAAGCCTTGATTTTGGAACATCATAATCAATGTTTTGAGGCACAACAAGGTTTCAAGAAACAAGTCCCTATTTTGGAGCCTGTAGCGTCAAAATTTCATTTTGACGCACATCATTCTCTCAGAAGCTCACTTCGGAGCTTGTGCCTCGAAAGACGTAGTTTTGGAGCATCAAAATCAATGTTTGGAGGCACAACAAGGTTTCAAGATGCAAGTCCCAATTGTAGAGTCAATAGCATCAAAATTTGATTTTGGAACACATCGTGCTCTTAGAACCTCATTTTGAAGCTTGTGCCTCAGAAGCCTTGGTTTCGAAGCATCAAAATCAGTGTTTAAAGGCACAACAACATTTCAAGATGCAAGCCCTGATTCTAGAGCCACTAGCATCAAAATTCAATTTTTATGAACATTTTGCTCTTACAACCCTGTTTAGAAATTGTGCCTCAAAAGCCCTAGTTTTGGAGCATCAAAATCGATGTTTGGATGCACAACAAGGTTTCAAGATGCAAGTTCTGATTTTTGGAGTCGCTAGAATCATAATTTGATTTTGACGCACATCGTGCTCTTAGAACCTTGTTTTGGAGCTTATGCCTCAAAATCTTTGGTTTCGAAGCATCAAAATTGGTGTTTGGAGGCACAACAAGCTTTCAAGATGCAACTCGCTATTACAGAGCCTGTAGTGTCAAAATATGATTTTGATGCACATCGTGCTCTTAGAACCTCATTCTGGAGTGTGTGGCTCGAAAGCTCTAGTTTTGGAACATCAAAATCAATGTTTAAAGGCACAAGAAGGTTTCAAGACACAAGTCCTGATTCTCAAGCTGATAGCGTCAAAACACGACTTTGACAAACATGGTGTTCTTAGAACCTTATTTCAGAGGTTGTACCTCAAAAGCCTCATTTTTGGAGCATAAAAATTAGTGTTTGGAGGCACTACAAGGTTCAAGACACAAGTCCCAATTTGAGAGTCGGTAGTGTCAAAACGCAATTTTGATGTACATCATGTTCTTAGAACCTCATTTCGGAGCTTGTGTATTGAAAGCCCTGATTTGGGAACATCAAAATCATTGTTTTGAGGCACAACAAGGTTTCAAGAATAAAGTCCCTATTCCAGAGGCTGTAGCATCAAAATTCAATTTTGATGCACATTGTGGTCTTAGAACCTTGTTTTAGAAATTGTACCTCAAAAACCTCAGTTTTGGAGCATCAAAATCGATGTTTGGAGGCACAACAAGGTTTCAAGATGCAAGTCCTGATTCTCGAGCCGGTAGAGTCAAAATTTGATTTTGACGTGTGTGCTCTTAGAACCTTGTTTTGGAGCTTATGCCTCAAAATCTTTGGTTTCGAAGCATCGAAAATCGTGTTGCGAGGCGCAACAAGCTTTGGAGCGTGTGGCTCAAAAACTCCAATTTCAGAACATCAAAATCAATGTTTAAAGGCACAACAAGGTTTCAAGACACAAGTCCCGATTCTCAAGCTCATAGCGTCAAAACACGATTTTGACAAACACGGTGTTCTTAGAACCTCATTTCGGAGGTTGTGCCTCAAAAGCCTCATTTTTGGAGCATAAAAATTAGTGTTTAGAGGCACAACAAGGTTTCAAGACAAAAGTCCCAATTCCAGATTCAGTAGCATCAAAATGCAATTTTGATGTACATCGTGCTCTTAGAACCTCATTTCAGAGCTTGTGCCTTGAAAGCCCTGATTTTCGAACATCAAAATCAATGTTTTGAGGCACAACAAGTATTCAAGAACCAAGTCCCTATTCGAGAGCCTGTATTATCAAAATTCCATCTGAGAACCTCATTTTGAAGCTTTTGCCTCGCATTTTCAGAGCATCAAAATCAGTGTTTTGAGACACAAAAAGGATTCAAGATGCAAGCCTCGATTCTGGAGCCAGTAGCATCAAAATTCAATTTTGATGCACATTGTGCTCTTAGAACCCTGTTTTAGAAATTGTGCCTCAAAAGCCCCAGTTTTGGAGCATCAAAATCGATGTTTGGAGGCACAACAAGGAATGCAAGTCTTGATTCTGGAACCGGTAGCTTCAAAATTTGATTTTGGCACACATCATGCTCTTAGAACCTTGTTTTGGAGCTTATGCCTCAAAATCTTCTGTTTCGAAGCATCAAAATTGGTGTTTGGAGGCACAACAAGCTTTCAAGACACAAATTCCTATTATGGAGACTGTTGTGTCAAAACGTGATATTGATGCACAACATGCTCTTAGAACCTCGTTTCGGAGTGTGTTGCTCGAAAGCTACAGTTTCAAAACATCATAATCAATGTTTAAAGGCACAACAAGGTTTCAAGACACATGTCCTGATTCTCAATTTGATAGCGTTAAAACATGATTTTGATAAACATGTTGTTCTTAGAACCCCATTTCGGAGGTTGTGTCTCAAAAGCCTCATTTTTAGAGCATAAAAATTAGTGTTTGGAGGCACAACAAGGTTTCCAGACACAAGTCCCAATTCCAGAGTCGGTAGAGTCAAAACGCAATTTTGATGTACATTGTGCTCTAAGAACCTCATTTCAGAGGTTGTGTCTTGAAAGCCCTGATTTTGGAACATCAAAATCAATGTTTTGAGGCACAAAAATGTTTCAAGAAGCAAGTCCCTATTCGAGAGCCTGTAGTGTAAAAATTCCATTTTGACGCACATAATTCTCTTAGAAGCTCATTTAGGAGCTTGTGCCATGAAAGACTTAGTTTTGGAGCATCAAAATCAATGTTTGGAGGCACAACAAGGTTTCAAGATGCAACTCCCTATTACGGAGCCTATGTGTTAAAACATGATTTTGATGCACATTGTGCTCTTAGAACCTCGTTTCGGAGCGTGTGGCTCAAAAGCTCAACATCAAAATCAATGTTTAAAGGCACAATAAGCTTTCAAGAAACAAGTCCGGATTCTCAAGCTGATAGTTTGGAGGCACAACAAGGTTTCAAGACACAAATCCCAATTCCAGAGTCGGTAGCATCAAAACAGAATTTTTATGTACATCGTGCTCTTAGAACCTCATTTCGGAACTTGTGCCTGGAACGCCCTAATTTTGGAACATCAAAATCAATGTTTTGAGGCACAAGGTTTCAAGAAGCAAGTCCCTACTATGGAGCAAGTCCTGATTCTAGAGTCAATAGCGTCAAAATCTTATTTGGGGCACATCATGCTCTTAGAACCTTATTTCGAAGCTTGTGGCTCGAAAGCCCCAGTTACGAGGCATCAAAATCACTGTTTTGAGGCACAACAAGCAAGGTTCAAGATGCAAGCCCCGATTTTAGAGCCAGTAGTATCAAAATTCAATTTTGATGGTGATTGTGCTCTTAGAACCCTGTTTTAGAAATTGTGCTTCAAAAGCCGCAGTTTTGTAGCATAAAAATCGATGTTTGTAGGCACAACAAGATTTCAAGATGCAAGTCCTGATTCTTGAGCCGGTAGAGTTAAAATTTGATTTTGACGCACATCGTGGTCTTAGAACCTTGTTTTGGAGCTTATGCCTCAAAATATTTGGTTTCGAAGCATCAAAATTCATGTTTGGAGGCACAACAATCTTTCAAGATGCAAGTCCCCATTCCGGAGCCTGTAGTGTCAAAAAGTGATTTTGATGCACATCTTGCTCTTAGAACCTCATTTTGATGCACAAGGTTTCAAGACACAAGTCCCAATTCTAGAACTGAATGCTCTTAGAACCTCATTACGGAGCTTGTGCCTTGAAAGACCTGATTTGGGAACATCAAAATCAATGTTTTGAGGCACAACAAGGTTTCAATAAGCAAGTCCCTATTCTGGAGCCTGTAGCGTCAAAAATCCATTTTGATGCACATGAAGCTCATTTCAGAGCTTGTGCCTCGAAATACCCAGTTTTGGAGCATGAAAAGCAATGTTTGGAGGCAAAACAAAGTTTCGAGATGCAACTCCTGATTCTAGAGTCAATAGCATCAAAATCTGATTTTAGCACACATCGTGCTCTGAGAACCTCATTTCGAAGCTTGTGCCTCGAAAGCCCCATTTTCGAAGCATCAAAATCAGTGTTTTGAGGCACAACAAGGTTTCAAGATGCAAGCCCCGATTTTAGAGCCAGTAGCATCAAAATTCAATTTTGATGCACATTCTGCTCTATTTTAGAAATTGTGCATCAAAAGCCCCAGTTTTGGAGCATTAAAATCGATGTTTGGAGGCACAACAAGGTTTGAAGATGCAACTCTTGATTCTGAAGCTGGTAGCATTAGAATTTGATTTTGACACACATCGGGCTCTTAGAACCTTGTTTTGGAGCTTATGCCTCAAAATCTTTAGTTTCGAAGCATCAAAATTGGTGCTTGGAGGCACAACAAGCTTTCAAGAGGCAAGTCCCTATTACGGAGCCTGTAGTGTCAAAATGTGATTTTGATGCACATCGTGCTCTTAGAATCTTGTTTCAAAGCATGTGGCTCAAAAGCTCCAGTTTCCAAACATCAAAATCAATGCTTTGAAGACGCAAGTCCCTATTCCATAGCCTGTAGTGTCAAACATTATTTTGATGCACATCTTGCTCTTAGAACCTCATTTCAGAGCATGTGGCTTGAAAGCTCCACTTTCAAAACATCAAAATGAATGTTTAAAGGCACAACAAGGTTTGAATACACAAGTCTTGATTCTCAAGCTAATAGCATTTAAAGATTATTTTGACAAACATGGTGTTCTGAGAACCTCATTTCGGAGGTCGTGCCTCAAAAGCCTCATTTTTGGAGCATAAAAATTACTGTTTGGAGGCAAAAACAAGGTTTCAAGACACAAGTCCCAATTCTAGAGTCGGTAGCCTCAAAACGCAATTTTGATGTATATCGTGCTCCTAGAACCTCATTCGGAGCTTGTGCCTTGAAAACCCTGATTTTGGAACATCAAAATCAATGTTTTGAGACACAACAAGGTTTCAAGAAGCAAGTCCCTATTCCAGAGCCTGTAGCGTCAAAATTTCATTTCGATGCACAATATTCTCTTAGAAGCTTAGTTTGGAGCTTGTGCCTCGAAAGACCCAATTTTGGAGCATCAAAATCAATGTTTGGAGGCACAACAAGTTTTCAAGATGCAAGTCCCAATTGTAGAGTCAATAGCGTCAAAATCTGATTTTCGCTCCTATCGTGTTCTTAGAACCTCATTTCAAATCTTGTGCCTCAAAAACCCCAATTTCGGCGTATCAAAATCAGTATTTTGAGGCACAACAAGGTTTGAAAATGCAAGCCCCGATTGAGCCAGTAGCATCAAAATTCAATTTTGATGCGCATTGTGCTTTTAGAACCTTGTTTTAGAAATTGAGCCTCAAAAGCCCCAGTTTTGGAGCATCAAAATCGATGTTTGGAGGCACAACGAGGTTTCAAAATGCAAGTCGTGATTCTGAATCCGGTAGAGTCAAAATATGATTTTGATGCACGTCGTGCTTTTAGAAGCTTGTTTTGGTGCTTATGCTTCAAAATCTTCGGTTTCGAAGCATCAAAATTGGTGTTTGGAGGCACAACAAGCTTTCAAGACGCAAATCCCTATTTCGGAGCTTGTAGTGTCAAAACGTGATTTTTATGCACATCATGCTCTGAGAACCTCGTTTCAGAGCCTGTGGCTCGAAAGCTCCAGTTTCAAAACATCAAAATCAATGTTTAAAGGCACAACAAGGTTTTCAGACACAAGTCCCAATTCCAGAGTCGGTAGCGTCAAAACGCACTTTTGATGTACATCGTACTCTTAGAACCTCATTTCGGAGCTTCTGCCTTGAAAGTTCTGATTTTGGAACATCAAAATCAATGTTTTGAGGCACAACAAGGTTTCAAGAAGCAAGTCCCTATTCCAGGGCCTGTAGCGTCCAAATTCTATTTTGACGCACATCATTCGCTTAGAAGCTTATTTCGGAGCTTGTGCCTGAAAGACCCAGTTTTGGAGCATCAAAATCAATGTTTGAAAGCACAACAAGGTTTCAAGATACAAGTCTCGATTCTAGAGTCAATAGCATCCAAATCTGATTTTTGGCAAACATCATGCTCTTAGAACCTCATTTTGAAGCTTGTGCCTCGAAAGCCCCAGTTTCGGAGCATCAAAATCAGTGTTTTGAGGCACAACAAGGTTTCAAGATGAAAGCCCTGATTCTAGAGCCAGTAGCAATTCTGATGCACATTGTGCTCTTAGAACCCTATTTTACAAATTTTGCTTCAAAATCCCTAGTTTTGGAGTATCAAAATTGATGTTTGGAGGCACAACGAGGTTTCAAGATGCAAGTCCTGATTCTGGATTCAGTAGCGTCAAAATTTGATTTTGACGCACATCGTGCTCTTAGAACCTTATTTTGGAGCTTATGCCTCAAAATCATTGGTTTTGAAGCATCAAAATTGGTGTCTGAAGGCACAACAAGCTTTCAAGATGCAAGTCCCTATTCCGGAGCCGGTAGTGTCAAAACATGATTTTGATGCACATCGTGCTCTTAGAACCTCGTTTCAGAGTGTGTGGCTTCGAAAGCTCCAGTTTCAAAACATCAAAATCAATGTTTAAAGGCACAACAAGGTTTCAAGACACAAGTCCCGAATCTCAAGTTGATAGCGTCAAAACATGATTTTGACAAACATGGTGTTCTTAGAACCTCATTTCGGAGGTTGTGCCTCAAATGCCTTGTTTTTGACGCAATAAAATCAATGTTTGAAGGCACAACAAGGTTTCAAGATGCAAGTCCCGATTCTCAAGTTGATAGCGTCAAAACACTATTTTGAAAAACATGGTGTTCCTAGAACCCCATTTCGGAGGCTGTACCTCAAAAGCCTTGTTTGGAGCATAAAAATTAGTGTTTGGAGGCACAACAAGGTTTCAAGCCACAAGTCCACTTTCCAAAGTCGGTAGCGTAAAAAACGCAATTTTGATGTACATCGTGCTCTTAGAACCTCATTTCGGAGCTTGTGCCTTGAAAGCCCTGATTTTAGAACATCAAAATCATTGTTTCTAGGCACAACAAGGTTTAAAGAAGCAAGTCCCTATTCCGGAGCCTGTGCTTCAAAAGACCCAGTTTTGGAGCATCAAAATCAATGTTTGGAGGCACAACGAGGTTTCAAGATGCAAATCCTGATTCTATAGTCAATAGTGTCAAAATCTGATTTTGGCGCACATCGTGCTCTTAGAACCTCATTTCGAAACTTGTGCCTCGAAAGTCTTGATTTGGAAGCATCAAAATCAGTGTTTTGAGACACAACAAGGTTTCAAAATGCAAGCCCCGATTCTAGAGCCTGTAGCATCAAAATTCAATTTTGATGCACATTGTGCTCTTAGAACCCTATTTTAGAAATTGTGCGTCAACAGCCGCAGATTTGGAGCAACAAAATTGATGTTTGGAGGCACAACAAGGGTTCAAGATGCAAGTCCTGATTCTGACTCTATCAGCTTGAGAATCGGGACTTGTGTCTTGAAACCTTGTTAAGCCTTTAAACATTGATTTTGATGTTTTGAAACTGGAGCTTTTGAGCCACACGCTCTGAAATGAGGTTCTAAGAGCATGATGTGCATCAAAATCAAGTTTTGACACTAGAAGCTCTGGAATAGGGACTTGCTTCTTTAAAGCTTGTTATGCCTCCAAACACCAATTTTGATGCTTCGAAATCGAAGATTTTGAGGCATAAGCTCCAAAAAAAAATTCTAAGAGCACGAAGTGCATCACAATAAAATTTTGATGCTATCAGCTCCAGAATCAGGACTTGCATCTTGAAACCTTGTTGTGCTTCCAAATATCGATTTTCATGCTCCAAAATTATTGATTTTGAGGCACAATTTGTAAAATAGGGTTCTAACAGCATAGTGTGCATCAAAATTGACTCTAGAATCGACACTTGCATCTTGAAACCTTGTTGTGCCCCCTAACATTGATTTTGATGCTCCAAAACTGGGTCTTTCGAGGCACAAAGTCCGAAATGAGCTTCTAAGAGAATGATGTGCGTTAAAATGAAATTTTGACGCTACAGGCTCCAGAATAGGTACTTGCTTTTTGAATCTTTGTTGTGCCCCAAAACATTGATTTTGATGTTCCAAAATAAGGGCTTTCGAGGCACAAGCTCCGAAATGAGGTTCTAAGAGATGTACACCAAAATTACATTTTGATGCTACCGTCTCTAGAATTGGGACTTGTGTCTTCAAACCTTGTTGTGCTTTCAAGATGCAAGTCCCTATTCCGGAGCCTGTACTGTCAAAACATGATTTTGATGCACATCGTGCTCTTAGAACCTCGATTGGGAGCGTGTGGCTTTGAAACTGAAGATTTTGAGGCATAAGCTTGAAAACAAGGTTCTAAGAGCACGATGTGCGTCAAAATCAAATTTTGACGCTACCTGCTCCAAAATTAGGACTTGCATCTTGAAACCTTATTTTGCCTCCAACCATCGATTTTGATGCTCCAAAACCAAGGGTTTTGAGGTACAACCTCCGAAATGGGGTTCTAAGAACACCATGTTTTTCAAAATAGTGTTTTGACACTATCATCTTGAGAATCGGGACTTGCATCTTGAAACCTTGTTGTGCCTCCAAACATTGATTTTGATGCTCCAAAACTAGGTCTTTAGAGGCACAACCTCCGAAATGAGCTTCTAAGAGAATGATGTGCGTCAAAATGGAATTTCGATGCTACAGGCTCTGGGATAGGGACTTACTTCTTGAAACCTTGGTGTGCCTCAAAACATTGATTTTGATGTTGCAAAATCACGGCTTTCAAGGCACAAGCTCCAAAATGTGGTTCTAAGAGCATGATGTACATCAAAATTGCATTTTGACACTGTCGACTCTGGA